>NC_092178.1:35869346-36091846 GCF_045791955.1 Oncorhynchus clarkii lewisi | reverse complement strand
GGAGGCCTTAATAAGGCCACAATTGATTAAATATGTCAACTTGGATGAATCATTTCTCAATTATGCTCTTAGATACAAACGTCAAATATATGTCAACAATCGATCCTCCAACATACCATTCGATGGATTAAATCTGATGATAATCCCAAAAGTCATGGGAGGAATCACTCAAAGGCCTTGTTAAGGTGTGCCAATGTAGTGCAAATAAAGAAACCACATACAAATGAACGAAAGTCTGCCAATTTGATCAGAATGGACTATTCTTCACCTGCATGAATGTGTGTGTGTTTGATCTGAAAATATGATCTATTCTCCCATCATTACCATGCAGCTGGAAATGCGCTCTCAGGACCAACAGCTGGCCCAGACCCTGCTGGGACTCAACAATGAGATCCAGAGACTGAGGCGGGAGAGTATGTCTGGGGCTCTGGAGCCGGAGGGGGGTGAACACCACTAACCAACCCCACCCAGTGCACCTCCCCTGGGGGAAACAGAGAGTGAGGGTGGAGGTTTCCTGCTGGAATTTCCTGGAACCCTGTCTGAATCCATGACCAGACTATGTCCTTTGGCATTTCTAAAACAGATACGTGGAAGTGTTACACAAACGAGACCCTTGGAATGAGGATTCCCTTGTAAAGGTCACATGGCATGTTTGATGTTGGCTGTGAGGGACCCAATGGACTGGATAGGATTCTATGAGTCATAGTCATAAGAATGTTTCAAACTTGTGAGGTAGTGCATGCATTTTCAGTCCTGTGTCATTCACTAAGTGAGATCCAAAGCGAATATGTTATCATTAAAATTCTATTATTTAAGACAAAACAATCCGTATTTCATACGGCCTTATTTTGAGGGCCTAGTTTTTCCTTAATACAGTGGCCTGAAACTCAGGTTTTTACAGGTCACATCAGGCCTATAAATCGCATTATGCTGTTTTGCAAAGTGATGTGTTACTCCTATTGGAATTCTACCAGAATCCAACATTCAGAATTTTTAGTCACCCACAAACTGCATTCAGAATGATTGCCAGTGTTAGGAAGACTAAGGCTTGGAGCAGTTTTTCCCGAACTCTGGTGCGTTTACCCTCTTAGTTTTTTGTTTTTGTTTGGTTTGTTCTGGTGTGAACACTCTATCTGCACTAACGCACCGTGGTTCGCTCAAAAATGTTGGTCTCTAATGCGATTAATTTCGTACCGTGGTGCAGTTTGCTGCCGGTGAGGAAAATAACCACAGACACGCACTATTATTGGTTGTTTGACTGCAAGCATTTGATGAAATGCCCGCAAGATCATAACTTGAAATATCTGACACATTCTGTGTGTAGCAGCGCATCCGATGCAGATTAGTGGAGACTGGAGCTATACCGGAGATAGATGCTACTGAATATAGTCTATTCATTTAGCCTATTCAGTCACAGTCGGAGCGGCTATTGTGCTGTTTCCTCCCGCATGTTGTTGGATGACCAAAACAAAAGTAATATGAAGATTGGGACACATACAGTGGGGCAAAAAAGTATTTAGACAGGACCAATTGTGCAAGTTCTCCCACTTAAAAAAGATGAGAGAGGCCTGTAGTTTTCATCATAGGTACACTTCAATTATGACAGACAAAATGAGGAAAAAAATCCAGAAAATCACATTGTAGGATTTTTTATGAATTTATTTGCAAATGATGGTGGAAAATAAGTATTTGGTCACTTACAAACAAGCAAGATTTCTGGCTCTCACAGACCTGTAACTTCTTCTATAAGATGCTCCTCTGTCCTCCACTCGTTACCTGTATCAATGGCACCTGTTTGAACTTGTTATCAGTATAAAATACACCTGTCCACAACCTCAAACAGTCACACTCCAAACTCCACTATGGCCAAGACCAAAGAGCTGTCAAAGGACAGGCCTCTCTCATCTTTTAAAGTGGGAGAACTTGCACAATTGGTGGCTAACTAAATACTTTTTTGCCCCACTGTAAGTGATGCTTCATGATAATCATAGATGGATATAACGTGAGCATTTTTTGGCCTATAAACAATTGACTTCATTGGACACATCCCACTGAGCACACACTGCTTGAATCAACGTTGTTTCCACATAATTACATTTAACCAACTTGGTATAGACGTTGAATTTACGTCTGTGGCTAGTGGGGTGGTTTTGTTTAGGAATTATAGTTAATTTGACATTTGGAAATGTTAAACCAACTGGACAAAAACAATAAATAAAATACAATGTAACAAATAATCAAACTCTGATTCGAACTAAAGCTCAAAACGAAGTATGACAATACCCAAAGATATGAGACTAGTTAAATCATCTAAACTGGAACAACCGTTTAAGTAACGGGTACAATGAGTAACAGATTGGATTAGTTTAGAAACATTTATGTAATTTATATTTGAGTAGCATAAGATTAATTAATCAATTAGAAAACATAGGTATTGAAAGAAACAATTAAAAAAAATCTAGCTGCAATAGAGCATGCTGGGAAATATGATAATAAAGGCCGTGGTTTTGGTTTAATGCTGGTTATTAACACCAACACTGGGTTATTTTACACCAATAACTGTTAATTTAACACTTACAGAGGTAATTTAACTCCCTAATCAACACTAGAACTGTTACACTGAAAAATGTAACACTAAGTTACACTAGCCAATTTGCTGTGCAGAAGCAACAGATTTAAAAAAAATAAAGAATAAATCATGAATCTTAAAGTCTCGGTAACAGTTGTGTTTTTGACTTTGATGTTTTCTGTTATGACATAAATATATGTACAGTACATTTCAATTTTGAGTTCTTTATTGTTCTGGCATACTATGTCCAGTACCTGTCCCAAATGCAGTTACAGTAGCAAGGATAAACACATCCACTTGTCCACTAAACATTAACATAATAAGTGTTGTCACTTTATCACAGATTAACTCCTTTTGAACTCAGTTGAATTGGGAAATTGGGGGAGCATCCTATCTTGTTCACTTTGATGCCCTTTTTTCCCTAGTTAACTTGACCATTCATTATGTTGTATGAGTCTGCTGGGTCGGCCAACTTGAACTACTGCAAAAGGCCAAACTGCAATAGGCCAGCTCAATCTAAGGTGTGTTGTCATTCATTATAATAAGTACATACACTGTATGTTAGTGACATTCATGTTTTAGTCTATTGACATCGGTGTTCAATTACAGTGTTGTACAACAAATCACTATATACGGTATGTGAGTGGATGATAACTGCATATTAATTAGACCTTCGAAAATACTGTATTTCAGTAATGACAGACATTTTCAAGTAATATGGAAGATCGTGAATTGTCGTGATATTTAAATCGCTTTTATAGTCACTATTACAAGAGTTTTTACAAATCCATTGTTGAGACATCACAGTCAATATACTACTGTAAGTAAAGGATATTCTCTCTTAAATGTACTATTATACTGTTATGACCTTTGTACAGTGATAGCAGCTGCTGTTGTTTCTTCCATCTAGTTAGAGTTGAAAAGTTACACAGCTTACTTAGTAAGTGTAAGCTCTGCAGTCTGTCAATTGTCTCATGCAAACACGCGTGCACACAGACACACACACTGACACACACACACGAGCGCGCACACAGACAGACAGACAGACAGACAGACAGACAGACAGACAGACAGACAGACAGACAGACAGACAGACAGACAGACAGACAGACAGACAGACAGACACACACACACACACACACAAACCCTTATTCAACTTCCTAACACAATAAGACATTATGCAAATATGATTGCCTTAGGTCAATCTAAGCCTTAAATCTATATATTATCTTTAGGTTCTATATGGAATCTATTGCAGCCTATTCAAAATATATGCTTGTGTGATTTTCTTTGCAAACACGGTGACAATAGAATAGATGATACTGTGGTATATGACGGTGACATTGACCTACACATTGACCACGGTTGGTCCATAAGAGACTACTGTTTGTTGTTTTATTAAGGCAAGGAGCTTCTTCTGCTGGAAGTCCTTCTAGGTAGAGATGACCCCAGAGGAGGTGGAGTCATTCTAGTGGACAGGCAAGATATGGAAAAGCCCACTTCCCCTGAGCTGGAGTAAACACTACTACCACTGCCCCCTGCCTCACTACCAAAGTCCCAGCTCCCTTCCTCCTCTGTCTCGTCATCCTCCTCTTCCTCCTCCTCTGCTTCGGCACACTCCAGCTTGAGCTCTTGTATTCCAGCGTGAAGGTCCATCAGCTGTCGTATCAAGGCCTGGTCCTGAGATCGCATCTCCATCTGTAAAAAAAAGTTAGGATTGTTCAATTAAACAGAGTGACACAGACATAACAAATAAACAAACAAAAATAGATGTAAACAGACATGTAGATACAGACATAACAATATGGGCACATAAAAGAGGCAGACAGACACAACACCATTTCAAAAACAGTTGGTTTGGTTGTGACATACGGTATTCATAAGCAAATACCAACTGTTACAAAGAAACAAATGGCTATCAAAAATAAGACTAGACAGCAGTTACAGCTGTCAAGTAGTATAGAAAAATTTGCTCGAAACACAGAACCAAATGTTATGTAATGAAAAGAACCAGTGCAGGCTACTCTAGGCTACTGAGTTCTAGGCCTAAATCTCTCTTTTGGAACTGCGCTGCAGCTTCCTTTAGTCTCTTTTAGATGATGAAGTTCACGTCCTTTCCCTGACATAACCTGGTTAAACCATTTCAGTTGAGCGCTGCCTCTTTCAGATGTAAATGCTTTTCTCTCTTTCTTTCTTTCTTTCTTCTCTATTTATGAGAGCCGGTCTAATTGCCCTCATTTTGAGAATAGAATACACAGAATTCCACCAAATTCGCCAAGTCCAAGTTTGTCCCAGGGAGAGGAATGTTCGAACAAAAACCAATCATGACCAGATCTGCATTTCTTTCTCTGTTAATTACAGCCTCAGACTGGGATTGGGCTCCGACTGAAAGGATGCGATGTGGCTTTAAAAGCTTTGTTTCAAAGAGGGATAAAAGAAGAAACATCAACTTTCCTTTGAGTGAAGTTTGAGCAGTGGGCTTCCTGGGGGGTGATATCCCCTCTCGACGTGTGTTTGTGTGTGTGTTCTGTCTGTATGTCCTTTGCACAGCCATTGCAACAGATCGAACTATGTCTAATGTACCATGGTGGACAGTAAACAAGCTCTGGTTCTTGCTGGGGTTCTTGCTTTCTCTTTTAAGAGAACAACTGAGTACTGGGCCATGAGACTTGATAAAAGGTGATGGTTCTAATTGGTGGAAGTCACTTCTATTTGGGCTGGTTTGTGGCTATGTTTGTCTGAATACTGGACAAAGAGACTGGACCTGGGAAGGTTCCCACTGCATCTGCACAAACCCACGTCTCATGACATCAAAGGCCAGCAATCATTGGTCACTGGGAAGTGTAAATTGGATAGAGTTTACATGGGTGTCTTTTGTGTTGGAGGTTGGAGAATGAAAGAGGACGGAGGGCTGATAGTGTAGATGGTTTAGTAACATGTCTCTTATGGACCAGTGGATCTATATGAAACATTTTGGCCATAGGGCAGCAGGTACAGTACCAGTCCAAATTTTAGACACACCAAACTGTTAGTCCTACCAAGCACAAACCAGATGGGATGGGTATGTCTACAGAATGCTGTGGTAGCCATGATGGTTAAGTGTGCCTTGAACTCTAATTAAAATCACTGACAGTGTCACCAGCAAAGCCCCCTTACACCATCACACCACCTCCTCCATGCTTCACGGTGGGAACCACACATGCGGAGATCATCCGTTCACCTACTCTGAGTCGCACAAAGACACGGTGGTTGGAACCAAAAATCAAAAAATTGGACTCATCAGACCAAAGGACAGATTTCCACAGGTCTAATGTCTATTCCTCCTGTTTCTTGGCCCAATAAAGTCTCTTCTTATTATTGGTGTCCTTTAGTAGTGCTTTCTTTGTAGCAATTCGACCAGGAAGGCCTGATTCACGCTGTCTCCTCTGAACAGTTGATGTTGAGATGTGTCTGTTACTTGAACTCCATGAAGAATTTATTTGGGCTGCAATTTCTGAGGCTGGTAACTCTAATGAACTTATCCTCTGCAGCAGAGGTAACTCTGGGCCTTCTTTTCCTATGGCGGTCCTCATGAGAGCCAGTTTTATCATAGCACTTGATGTTTTTTGTGACTGCACTTGAAGAAACTTTTAAAGTTCTTGAAAATGTCCGTATTGACTGACCTTCATGGCTTAAAGTAATGATGGATGGACTGTCGTTTCTCTTTGCTTATTTGAGCTGTTCTTGCCATAATGTGTACTTGGTCTTTTATCAAAATAGGGCTATCTTCTGTATACCACGCCTACCCTGTCACAACACAACTGATTGACTCAAACGCTTAAGAACAAAATAAATTTCACAACTTAACATTTAACAAGGCACACCTGTTGATTGAAATACATTCCACGTGACTACCTCATGAAGCTGGTTGAGAGAATGCCAAGAGTGTGCAAAGCTGTCATCAAGATAAAGGGTGGCTACTTTGAAGAATTTCAAATATAAAATATATTTTGATTTGTTTAACACTTTTTTGCTTACTAGATGATTCCATATGTGTTATTTCAAAGTTTTGATGTCTTCATTATTATTCTACAATGTAGAACATAGTAAAAATCAAGTAAAAACCCTGGAATGAGTAGGTGTGTCCAAACTTTAGACTGGTACAGTAGCATAGCGGTTAAGAGCATTGGGCCAGTAGCCGAAAGGTTGACGGTTTGAATCCCAGAGCCAACTAGGTGAAAAACCTGTCCATGTGCCCTTGAGCAAGGCACTTAACCCGAATTGCTCATGTAAGTCGCTCTGGATACAGTACTGTAAAGTTTCAAGGGTTCCCCCATGTAGTCCAAGATTACTTTAGTTGTTGTTGTTGGTTTGACAATGAACATGTCTCTCTGAACTACTATTAGCTTACACAGCATTCTCTAAGTTATGCCAAAATTAGAACCCGTTCAACTATTCGATTCTATTGAACCAACTAAACCAGAGCTATACCAGAAAAAGTAACCTACAGTCTCCAGTTTGCCTCTGTATCTCTGTCCCATCTGAGATTTGGTGGGTTTTGTGTGCTCATGACACTTGGTTTCCATGACGAGGCGCCGGGCGAAGACTAAATGCCAAGCGATATATTAATCATTGACAATAGGCCCTCTTTGAATTCCAACTAGTCCAATATGGAAAAGATGTAGAATAAGTTAACAATGTGTTCTACCTGTAATTTGTAAGTAAGACATATAACATCAAATAAACTGACAGGATTCATAGAATATTTTTGTAACGTCTGACTTATATGGGCGATTAACATTTAGACCTAACAGAGATGTTGCATCCTATAATTATATAGAAAACATACAAGAGACATGTCAGCTAAGCCTTGTGAGGTCTCACATACCTGTTCATAGGACAAATTCATTTCAAAGCACTTGGATCATAGTAATAACAAGCTGTTGTATGTATTGTGTAAAAAAACAAACATATGAGAGACATGTAAGCTGAGCCTTCTACGGTCTCACATACATGGGCCATACAAATTTCAAAGGTATCGCGTACCACTGTCTGACGTTATTGACACATGCAATGTGACACACGAGAATCAAAGTCCGCCGCGAGGAGGAGCAGGAAGAGGATTTTGTACAAATAATCTTCTTCTGCCATACAAGATTCTTATTTGATTTTCATGATTATTTTCCATATGGGAAGGGGGGGGGGGGGGGGATTGAATGGAAGCTGGAAAGGTGACATCGTAACATCGCCTGCCCATCTCAATTATAAGAATGCAATAACGTGACAGTCCTACGCACTAACGATTTGAATGGCCAAGAAGGTCATTTCATTGGGTGACAGATGGCTTGACCTTAGCCAATAAAAATGTCTCCATTTCCACAGAGCCAGAAGACCACACACAGGCCATTATTTTGGGGGCTTGAGTAGT
This sequence comes from Oncorhynchus clarkii lewisi, assembly GCF_045791955.1. Lineage (NCBI taxonomy): Eukaryota > Metazoa > Chordata > Actinopteri > Salmoniformes > Salmonidae > Oncorhynchus > Oncorhynchus clarkii. Next base: position 36,083,870 of record NC_092178.1, on the reverse strand, counting down.
CATATATCTAGCACAGAATAATTTGAACATGTCATCTTTCTCTACAAATATAAAGTAATGAAAGACAAGATCACCCTTGAGTCTCACAGTAACTCACAGAAAAAGTGACGAATAATTGCAATCCAATTTCCATTATCATCTGTTAACATACAGGAAAGATCAAATTGTCCTCTACAATTTTCAAATACAAATGTGTATTTCTGTTGCAAATACAAAACACATCAATACATTAAAATACAGTACATTTAGCTGAGTATCTTTTTACTCAAGCCCATAGACGGATTACAAATTTGATCAGTTCTAGAGAGACTTTATCACAACCAAAGACTTCCGTCATTTGTCCAGTCTTACCAGTTCCCTGCGCAGCCAGGCCAGTGCACTCTCAATGTCCAGTTTGTAGGTGCTGCTGCTTTGTACTCCGGCCATGCAGCCTGCCATCCGGAGCCCTTCCTCTGGGCAGGGGTCTCTAATGGTCCGTGGGTCGCCGGACACAACGGGCACAGTTGACTTACAGGCATCAAAGGTGGCGTCCTTAGAGGAGAAGTCTCTCAGTCTAGTCAGGACCACTTCCATCATGATAGGCTTCAAGTTCTACAATCTGGGCTGAAAATCAATCAGTATTCTTATAGAATCTATGTTTGGTCTAAGCTTCTCTCGGCTGTAGCAAGATACAGCGTTGTCTGGAGAACTCTTCTCTTTCTGATTCACTACTCCCACTTCCTCGTGTCCTCTCTCGTGTCAGTGGTAGTTCTGCACTGGACTGGAAACTTAAAGAGGTTCTCCTCTGTTTTCCTCAACCCCCTCCTCTGTGGGACAGTGGAGTGGCGTCAGTCATGTGTTAGTGTGATGCAGCAGGAGTGATGTCAGCTCTTTGCCATTGTCTGAATGCCCGACCCGTGCTTGTTTACCATTTTGGGGTCTCTTTTTAACACACACACACTCCCCCTATGGAGAAGGAAGAGGGAGGAGGAGGAAAAGAAGGAACGGAGAAGAATGATAGTTGCCCAGGTTACCTCCATTGTGCTCTTGAGGATAACGGGGTAGTCTGTGGAATGTCCTTGGCTCGTTGTCATGTCACCCCTGTTAACAAGGACATAATTTAGTGTGGACTGCTTGTTCCTCAAAGCCCTAAAGCTGTCCCCCTTCAATACTTAGACAGACAGACAGACAGACAGACAGACAGACAGACAGACAGACAGACAGACAGACAGACAGACAGACAGACAGACAGACAGACAGACAGACAGACAGACAGACAGACAGACAGACAGACAGACAGACAGACAGTCTTAGTTGTCTGAGCTGCACCTAGCAACCCCTACAAACAAAGCTGCAGATCCAGACAAATTGACTAAAATAGCTTTGACACGTTTGCATCTACATTTAGAATTGCAGAAACAAAGGCATCTCCAGACTGAAAAAATAAATACAAATATTGTGAGTAACATGAGGCAAATGTGCTTTTTTTGTATACGAGATGATAGACCATCCCACTCCTGACACATGTACTGTAGCCTGTGTGTAGATGTATACATGTGTAGCCACATGTAGCCTGACCGGGTTCGAACTCAGGATACCTGTGACTGTCAGTCTAACATATTTTAGCCATCACACAAAGAGGCAAGAACCTCTAGATAAGGATGGTAGGTGTTGTACTAATGTCACTGCAATGTGAATGTGAGATAACCAGTGACATGTTGCGTAATATGAGGAACTAAGCTATTGCAAGTCACTGAACCACATTGAAACCCACCCCCATGCCCTCCAATGAGCGGAATGTGTTAGGCCACACAAGTTGCCAACATCATTTGTTGCTTCACTCCGTTCTGGACTCTTACAGAACAAATACAGTTTAACGTGATAACCTACAGTTTTACAGGATATAAGGGGTTTCTGTTACATTAAACTAAAGCTGTGGTCCTGCACTTGGTGAACAAGATCTAGTGAACTGTTAAGAAGACGCCGGTTCTCCAGCTGATCTGACAGAAATGAACCAGGATCCTGAGGAGCAGAGTCCTGCTGCAGACAGCCAAACGCTGGCTTGGTGAGAGTGCCGAAGAGTCTTATCACCACCTTTTGGTCATTTCCTGCTTTACACGCCGGGAAAGAAAAGTTCTGGTCCCACTTCATTAAACTAACTTCAATTTATAAAGGCTTTATATATCATACATTTACCAATAACAGGGTAGGTTAGCGTGTCTTGGGAGTATGACCTTTGACCCTGTAACTTTGTCACTCATCATTATTTATGATTAATTAAGAATAATCTGTAATCGTGGTAGCATCCACATTAAAGTGTTTGGTAACATATTCTATTCTTATTTACAATAAAAGTGTCTCCAAAATGGCACAATACTGTATTTGCCATTAATTTATTACAGGCACAAAATCATCTTAAACACAAGCAAAATGAACTGCAATGCATCCAACAAGTCTGTGGTCACAAGCTTCATGTAGTCATTGCGTGCTAGGAATGTGGGACCAAAATACTAAACGTTTGACTAATTTATTGATGAGAATCTTGAAGGGTGTCAATAAGTTTCACCCCGACCTTTTTGAGATTTTTTGTTGTTGTAATTGTTAAACAAAATCTCTTTCTCTGAGCAATTGCATTAGTATAAAATAGTAACATTTCCCAATGTTTTCTTTTTGCATACTATAGTCATTATTGCTCGTCTTTATCAAGGGTGTCAATCATTTCCGACCCTACAGTATATACAGATGCCTTGAAAATGATCTATAAGCTTATGTCATGCTTTCTTGTTTGTAATGACTCATTATTATTACACTGTACTTACAGCAGTAATCTTAACCCTAGCTTCATGTCCGTGACCCAGTTCAACCCTAACCCTAACACTATCCCTAACCCTGGCTTCATGTCCACATCCCTGTGCAACCCTAACCCTAACTCTAACTCTAACACTATCCCTAACCCTGGCTTCATGTCCACATCCCTGTGCAACCCTAACCCATGCATTAACCACAACCCTAACCCCAGGTTGATGTCCACATCCCGATTCAAACCTAACCATGGGGAAATTCTCCATTGGGTAAAAATCTGTCCTCTCCTCGACTACTCCATCCCCCTCTCCTCCGTGACCCCGTGACCCGGAATCCGATAAGTGGTTGCCATATGTAGGAGAAATCTGTCCCGTATGATGCATTATGCATCATATGATACAAAACACATCATAGGAGCCAAATGTCTGTATTTTGAAAGTTACATATCTTGAAAACTTGATTGCTGACATGCAAAAAGTTTGGGGACTATATCAACAATGGACAATTGAAACAAATACCGAAAGTGATCACAATATTATATTAGAGGAGCTATATCAGAACATTAGTAGGCGCCATTTTGTCAAAAGTTATTATCTTGGCTAGCCTAGCCTAGCTTAGCCACAAACCCATTCATCTCTATGGTTAGATCCCTAACAGTTTTCACTCAATCAATTTCCACATTTTAATTTGACAATTTCCACATAAAAGGTAAGCAGCACTCAGATAACCATTTCGACTAATAACACAAGGAATACAGTGCATTCGGAAAGTATTCAGACCCCTTGACTTGTCCCAAAGCCACTCCTGCATTGTCTTGGCTGTGTGCTTAGGGTCGTTGTCCTGTTGGAAGGTGAACCTTCTCCCCTCCAGTCTGAGGTCCTGATCGCTCTACAGAAGGTTTTCATTAAGGATCTTTCTGTACTTCGCTTCGTTCATCTGTCACTCGTTCCTGACAAGTCTACCAGTCCCCGCTGCTGAAAAACATTCCCACAGCATGGTGCTGCGACCACCATGCTTCATCATAGGGATGGTGCCAGGTTTCCTCCAGACATGAAGTTTGGCATTCAGGCCAAAGAGTTCAATCTTGGTTTCATCAGACCAGAGAATCTTGTTTCTCATGGTCTGAGAGTCTTTAGGTGCCCTTTGGCAAACTCCAAGCGGGCAGTCATGTGCCTTTTACAGAGGAGTGGCTTCCGTCTGGCCACTCTACCACAAAGGCCTAATTGGTGGAGTGCTGCAGAGATGGTTGTCATTCTGGAAGATTCTCCCATCTCCACAGAGGAACTCTGGAGCTCTGTCAGAGTGACCATCGGGTTATTGGTCACCTCCCTGACCAAGGCCCTTCTCCCCCGATTGCTCAGTTTGTCTGGGCAGCCAGCTCTCGGAAGTGTCTTGGTGGTTGGAAAATGTCAGTGAGGACATTTGCTAGCTGGTCAGCGCATGCTCTATGTACGCATTCTGGTAATCCGTCTGGCCCCGCTGCCTCGTGAATGTTAACTTGTTTAAAGGTCTTATTCACATCAGCTACGGCGAAAGAGATCACACAGTTGGCCGGAACAGGTGGTGCGCTCATGCATGGTTCAGTGTTGCTTGCCTCGAAGTGAACAAAGAAGGAATTTCGCTGACCTGAACGGCTTGTGTCACTGGGCAGCTTGCGGCTGGGTTTCCCTTCGTAATCCGTGATAGTTTGCAAGCCCTGCCACATCTGACGAGCTTCAGAGCCGGCTTAGTAAGATTCAGTCTTAGTCCTGTATTGACGTTTTGACTGTGATTGCTCGTCAGAGGTCGTAGCAGGATTTCTTATAAGTGTCTGGGTTAGTATCTTGCTCTTTGGAAGTGGCAACTCTAGCCTTTAGTTCATTGCAGATGTTGCCTGTAATCCATGGCTTCTGATTGGCATATGTACGTACGGTCATTGTGAGGACGATGTCGTTGATGCACTTATTAATGAAGCCAGTGACTGATGTGGAAAACTCCTCAATGTTATCGGATGAACCCGGGAACATATTCCAGTCTGTGCTAGCGAAACGCTCCTGTGGTTTAGCATCCGCTTAATCAGACCGCTTCCGTATTGAGTGCGTCACTGGTACTTCCTGTTTGAGTTTTTGCTTGTAAGCAGGAATCAGGGGATGGAGATAATTATGGTCAGACTTGCCAAATAGAGGGTGAGTATTGTTTTTGTTTTGTACTTTTTACCCTTTTTTTCTCCCTAATTTCATGATATCCAATTGGTCATTACAGTCTTGTCCCATTGCTGCAACTACTGTACGGACTCGGGAGAGGCAAAGGTCAAGAGCCATACGTCCTCTGAAACATGTCTCTGCCAAGCCCTTAACCAGTCACACCAATGTGTCGAGGAAACACCATACAACTGGTGACCGAAGTCAGCGTGCATGCGCCCAGCACACCACAAGTAGTCGCTAGAGCGCAATGGGACAAGGACATACCATAGTGATGCCTCTAGCACTGCAAGAACGCTGTGCCACTCTGGAGGCTAAATGCGAAAGCTGAGGATTCGGTTGTAATAAAATAATCCATATTTTCCTTCATGTTCAATTTGGGCGGCCTACATTCCTAAGATTAGAAGCAAACTTTATTTTAAGGAATATTACTTTTTCGAAACAGAAGCTCTCTTATTAAAATTCCCACCCTCTCCCTGAATAAAAAACTTTTGCCCGAAGGTGCTGCAAGCGGCTAAATTTGCACACGGTGCGTGGTCACAAGGCTTCAAATACTAACACTGCTTGCATAGTCACTCAAACAATGATGCGTGGAACTTACCCTCTTTTGTGAGAGGATATCTATTTAGATGATGATAACGCTGAAAACATATAGTTTACATTAGTCCATTTGAAAATATAGATATTTTTGAGTGCATTTATATTTTGTCTTCTGTTTTCATTTCTCCGTCTAAATATATTGGCTGGGGGTTAATAGTGTAACTAGTTGTATTTGTTTACTGTCATCCCTGAAGCACGAAATCATGTTCAGAAACGATTCAGAGAAAACTCAACTGGTCACGGAGAAAGGCACCATGTATAGCATCACCATGGAAAGGTAAAGTATCCCGTTTATTTATTGTGTATTTAAAGTGTCAGGCTGTTGTTTTCAATGTTGTCATTTACATTTATGATATCTGAAAACAACTTGAGCAACTTGATGATGAGTTGATGTTTCTTTCACTTGAACCATATCCACATGAATAGGACGATATTATTATTTTATTGTGCTAATGAACGATTAGTCCTAGTTATCACATTTCATACGCAGTCACATTTATTTTGACAGTTTTTTAATAATGTTTTATATACAGCAGACAGCCATATGTTCACCTTTTTTAGGCGTTCTCTGTACTCAAACTCAGCCTGGGCTCCTGCTAGGCTGGCTGATTTATAGTCTACAAACTTTTACACACGGTTCTAGTTCTGTGCTAGCTTTAGGGGTGAACAAAATTGGAGGGTCAAGAACACGAGAATCCCCCTCTCTTGAAACTTGTGACGTTGGAAAATAAAGTTTGGCTGATGTCAATGCTGAACGAGGAGGGTGTTAAGCGCCCATGGTGAGTTTCGTTGACATATTATTTGAATTGCCATTGTTCATTTATTGAATAAAACGCCGTTTTTTTTAATCATCTAAGATAGCCTATTACCCTTGCTCCAGTCATGCGTAAAAAACTTTTTGCGCACGGGTTCCAATTTTAGGTTTGCAATTGCTCTGCAGTAAGTATGACAGGAGTTCAGCAGTCAGTTCACGCTCCTTCTGCGATGTTAAACTTAATTTAGGGCTAATTGTCATGCTTAGAGTGTACGGTATCTTTAGTTATTTAATAGCATCCACACCAAATCTGGCGTTATCACTCCCACAGTGTTGATTATTGAAGAATATAATTTATAAATGCCTAATGAGCTTAGTAAAACTGTCATACCCCATCATAATCCAATATATAAGCTTGTTTTACTACAATGTTTGTAAACAAAGTAAACGTAAACAAGCACTACATAGCCTCAAATCATGGTTAAAGCTATAATTTTGATATCATTGATGGTCAGTCCTGAATTTGAGAGTGTTTACATTTCTCCAGCCTCAACCCTCAGCTTTTTACCATATCAGGGGTGAGGAAGAAGCTTTTTTAAAAATAGTTTCTACTGCTGATTGCTAAAGTAACTTTGAAAAGGTAGTTCACCACATCCAAACTAATTTGTGATAAATGATCATATCTAAATCTGAAATGTCATAGATTAAAATGGGCAAAAACAGATTAATCGGGAGTCAGATGTTAACAGAAGGTGTAATTTGGCCTATTAAACACAAAAACTATGTTTCAAGTGAAAATTGGGCAGGTCTGTTGCCCCCCAAAAAAGGAAATTCTTACCTACTTCACACATATTTTTTTGCACATTTTGGCAACAAAAAAAACTAGTGTCTAGTTCCGGTAGTTAGCTAGACTGCTACATGGAAAATAAGAAATGTACTACTTAAAACTACCAAGATTTGAATTAAGTTCAACTACTGCCAAGCTACTGCAAAATGTATTTCAATTACTAGTTGAACTACATGTACTGTAGTTCACTCCTCCCCAACACTACTCTCCCATCACATCCATTATCTGGTCCCTGGGTGGGGGATTTAAAGGAAGGATAGTCCAGGAGCTACAAGGTTGAACACAGTCAGTTAGCCTAACAGATGCAACTGGTTCAGTGTTCAGTAGTTAGTGGTGCAACCGATCACAAAACTCACAGTTCGGATCACGGTTTTGAGTCACGGATCGGATCATTTTTCAGATTAGCAAAAAAAAAAAAAAAGGGAGACAAATATAACTCTGCTTTCCATTTTTATTGCTTAAAGAACACTCAAAGCAAGGAACTTTTCAATGTTTAAATCAAATCTTAAAATAAATGATTCAATACTCAATTGATAAATTAAAGTGCAATATGAGGCATGATACCTTCTTCCTTTGAACAATAGTGAATGGAAAAAAATGTCCCGTGTCCACATCAAAAACAAATGTAAAAAAAAGAAAGAAAGCAAAGCAGACCTGAGCTTATAACTTCAAATTATTTTCCAAAAAGATGAGGATGTCTACATTGTCTGGGGAGAGGGTAGACCTCTGCAGTCACTATGTCCCCTGCCGTGGAGAACACCCTCTTGCTAGGAACTGCTGTGCCAGGCACAGCCAGGTAGCATCTTGCCATCATGGCAATGTGAGGGTATTCACACTCATTGCTTTTCCACCATGCCAGTGGATCACCATCCACTGGAATGCTGCTTGCTGCCTTGTAGGATGCCCCCTCCTCTTTGATGGTGTTGGCAAACTTTTGTCCCTGAAAAGCTTCTTCGTGGACAAATTATTTTGTGGAGGAGGTGCCTCTGAGTCTGCCCCCTGTCGGCTCTGTGGCTTGACCCTACAGAAAAAAATTACTTGATCTATTAAACTAAATAATTTTTTATTTTCATATATCATAGAACTATAATTGTGGCAATAACATTTAATAAAAGCCATTATTATTACAAATCAAAAATTGATGATTCTAATTGCATAGACTAAGATTAGACTGCACTATATTTATTATTTAAGTAATTCACTCTTTTTTTTTACCTCTTCGGTGGCCACAGTCTCAGTGGTGAGATCACTGTATGTCCTCTGGTGTTGGGCAGGGTCTAGGTGAGACAGGGACTTGAACCTTGGATCCAGTGCAGTAGCTCTATGAAGGTAGTCTTTTACATTAGGGGGGTATCTGGGGTTCAGGTCCTCTCTAATGGCAGCCTTGACATCTCTAGTGATGGTGCTGTCTTCCTCACTTGGGGCCATGGATTGTAGAATCCTTGTTTTCAGAGGTAGGATCATGGACACAGACGGTGCCGTTTCAGTGCTCAATAGAATTGCAACCGTTTTGAGGGGGTTGAACACCTGGAGGACCTCCTCTGCCACTTTCGCGTCATCATCAGACAAAGTGACGATGTCTTTATATTTTTTTTCAGGGTCTTGTCTGTCTGCAGCGTATACAGCTGCCTGCTGCTCAAGATGGTGCTCCAACATGTCATAAGTGGAGTTCCATCTTGTTGTGACATCGTGTATGAGCTTGTGGGTTGGTAGTTGTAGCATTTCGTGCTTGGTCTTAAGCACACGAGCGGCTGTTGTGCTTCAGGGGAAAAAGGAAACCACCTTCCTGAGCCTCCCAAGGAGGCGGTTCATCTGGTTAAATGGTTCCCATTTGGGATGCTAAATTGACCACACGTGCAAAGCAAGCTATCTGTGGCCCCAGTCCATCTCCTATCACTGCATTTACTTGGTTCTTGGCATTATCTGCAGTGATTGGGATATTGCTATTGGGCAATAGTGGGTGCGCCAGGGGCTTTCGTAGCGTGGCTCAAGCACTTTCCCCATATTTTTAAACCCTTTGTTTTCTACAACAGAGTATGGCCTCATGTCTGCAGCGATAAACATTCCAATAGATTTGGTGATGGCTTCAGCCCGGTCTGATTCTGCAGCAAAGGGCTGCTTAAATGCCGCGGTGAGAAGTTGTTGTCTCTTGGCTGAGTTGGCTCCCGTCACTGACACACCAGGGTGATGGCGCTTTAAATGTATGGCCATGCTCAATGTATTTCCATGATCATACGGCTTTCTTGTGGCACTATGCCTACACACCGTAATGGTGTTGTCCACCACCCTTCTTCCGTCCTCATATTTGACAGGGAAGCCAAAATGCTCCCATACATGAGACTTAAATGAAGCGGGAGGCTTTTCCAGTTCGTCAGCTCCTCCGCCAGCCGTGGCTGTCACTTTTTCTTCTTTGCTTATTGCAACGCGAGCATCCGGGACTGATTCATTGGGATTCAACATGCTCCGTTCACGTGAACAGTGCACGCAACTGCTTTAAAACTAATAATAAAATCAACCTTCAGGCTTCAGAGTAAAACACAGCACACATCTGTCTTGTCTTTATCTTTTCACTGTGACTCTGCATCGAGATTTAGGGAATTATTACTTTGAAAAGTAACAGTGTCAGTGAAACTGTATTTCCCACTATGATGGTTAAACTTTGCAATTGATCCATGGTTCATGTGCATGCCAAACCGTGGGTAGTACACGGATCAAGCAAAATAAAAGTCCCCAATGACCCCAATGTACCAATTTATGTCTCTCATAAGGCCTCTAGTTTAGGATATAACCCAGATAATGTAAATTGTCGACATTGGAGCTTATAAGGCCCCCTACCAACCTGGTTTTCCTGAGGGGTGTCCTTTCATGTACCAAACAGGCTCTGAAATGGAGGTGGACTGTATATGCTACTGACTGTATTTGGTGACTCAATTTGGGTAGTATTCGCCCTGGGGTGTTGGAAAGAGGGGGTCAACAGTTGACTTTATGGCAGACAGTAAAAACACTTGAGGCACTGGGAATGCTACGGATTGTAACCACAACATACAACATTATTACAGTTTTAACGACGCTCACTAACTTAAAAATACTACAGACAGAAACATATTACTAAAAGATAAGTATGTCATGCTTAATGCATACAATGTAATTAACATCACAGACAATGTCATTAACACAATGGATGTAGAATTTCCATTTTGAGAAAGAAAACCCCTAACACTACACTGTTAATGAACAAACTGGCGTTTTTTTCCCCGCTCTGCCTCATGGCAATGTGTGGAATAGCAGGAAATTAGCTTTAAATCAGCAACATTTTCTCTCAGCCTCATGGCAAAATGTGTAGAATAGCATGAGATTAGCTATAAAGCTGCATATGTTTCTCTTTGCCCCAATGGCAAAATGTGTAGAATTGTAGGAAGTTTTTCTTTGCCACTGCCTGAGTGCCGATACTGAGAATTCATTTTGGGCTGTGGAAGTGCCTGAATGCGCAGCTGAGTGCAACAAGTAACGGCACACAAGGCGGGCACAACACGAGAGAGCCATCCTTTCATATAAACTCTGCTCAGCCTCAGTCTTTCTCTCTTCTTTCCATTCCCCCTCCTCCTCCTAATTCTTGGACGACTTTCATGACATCCATCTCGCTTGTCTGGTCTTTCTGGGCACAACACGAGAGGGACAGCCATTCTTACAGGCTCTACCTCAGTCTCTGCATTCTATCCCCCCTTCTCCTCCTCTCTCTTGGACGAATTTCACGACGTCCATCTCTCGTCTTCTCGCCCATTCCCCTTTTCATCCCCCTCTCCTCCTCAATTTTTGGATAATCCATATGCCTGTTGTCTTCTTTTCCTGTCCCCCCCCCCGCACAGTGTGTCCACAGATGGGATAATGCAGAAGGAGAAGGACAGCAACATCAAGCATTGCCATGACAACAGCCAAGCTACGGAGGACAGGGAGCGGGAGAAGCAGTTGGCCAGGAAGAGGCTCTACGTGGTCTCGGCTGTCTGCTTGGTCTTCATGATCGGAGAGATCCTGGGTGAGGGGTTAAATGATACATGACTATTGGCTAGCCTGTCAATTAGTTAGTCAGTGAGTCTGTGTCTCTCAGTCAGGCAGTCAACAGTCAGTCAGTTAGTTGGTTAGTCGTTAGTGACATACTCCTCACTCTCTCTCGCTCTCTCTCACTCCTCTCTCGCTCTCCCTTTCTCTGCCTGTAGGTGGTTACTTTGCGGGGAGTCTGGCAGTGATGACAGACGCCGCCCACCTGCTGGTAGACTTCGCCAGCTTCATCATCAGCCTGGTGTCTCTGTGGCTCTCGTCCAGACCCGCCACACGCACACTCAGCTATGGCTGGCATCGTGCAGGTGAGATCATCAGCCTCATCATAATCATCGTCATTATTTGTCTTTATCATCGTCATCATCATCATCATCACCTTCATCTTAATCATGATCATCATTATCATAAAATGCTCACCCTCATCATCACTGCCATCTTCATCAATAATCAATACATGCTGTATCCCAATCTCATGATCCACTTAATGCGTGTGCTTTATACTCTTTCAGGAACAAGTAAGTTGAAGTGGAGTAATTTAATGTGTTTATAGAATAGCATTCCTACGGTCGTTTGTAGCATTGTGATTTATGTATCATGGCCTTTACAATAGGAACCTGGCAGTAGATACTTAAAAAAAAATCAGATTCCATTAGATGCATCGATTCCCTTTCAGGCTAATATTTGTGCATAGGACAATGATTCACGTTTCAACTAGAGTTTTGTAAAACTAGGCTACCTGGGTCTCTAATTGGAGACCTTTTCCTCTTGGCTCTCACTATGTGGTACGTTTGGCACTGCTGGAAATATCAAATGGGTTTTTCTGCAGCTCTTTACTGTAATATATCCGTCCCATCACATTTCTCTCACTATGGTCTCTGATTAAAACGTCACGTGTTCTCTTTCTCTCCTCTCCTGTGTGTCCCCTCTCCCTCTATCCTCTAGAGATCTTGGGTGCTCTCCTCTCGGTGGTGACCATCTGGCTGGTGACAGGTGTGCTGGTTTACCTGGCTGTGCAGCGCCTCATCAGCGATAATTATGAGATCGAGGGGACCATCATGCTCATTACTTCAGGCTGCGCTGTGCTGGCAAACATCATGTGAGTCCACCGACGCCAAAACGCAGCCCATTCGTTACGGACTGTCACGGTCAACAGGGCTGGGGTCATTTCCTTTTCAATTCAGTGGCTGAGCTGAAATTCACTTCCTGAATTTAATTTTAAATTCAATTAAATTCCATTCATGAATTGACTTCATCTTTGGAATTGACATAGTCTGCTGTGACCATGACTAATGTAGTGTTTACAAATGACGACTACGGATGACAGACAAGCTGAGAAAGTGACGTGGATTTCCGTGGGCTTTAGTCCCTGTAAGTAGTATTTCTGTGTTGTTAATGGTTCCCCGTTAGGGCTAGATATTGGTGACTCACAAGTGAAAATCAAACCACAGTAGGTCACACTTTATTTGGATAGTTTAGATTTTCCATCTGTAGATGCTCTACAGATGGTCATACTATCAGCAAACTGTCTGTTAATAAGCAACTGCTTGCTAAGGTTACTGTTAGGGTTAGGTTTAGAATAAGGTCAAGGGTTAACATTAGGGTTAGAGCTAGAGCTAGGGTTATGGTTAGTAGATAGTTAGTTGAAATGTTACTGATAGTCTGTAGAGCAGTGTTACTCAACAGTAGCAAGTAGATATACAGGTATTGTCACGTAAACAGCCTACAGACATCTTCGAAAGCAGGAAGCATCCATGTATAATGCTTCATAATGTGTTGTAAACATATATGAGCATTTATAATGCCTAATAACAAGGCTTTTAATATGTTATGTCTTTCTGAATGTCCTGTGGGCAGTATGGCTTTCACCCTGCACCAGTCTGGGCATGGGCACAGCCACGGGGGCCTCAGCAGTGAGCACGGCCACAGCCACAGCACTAACGACAAGAGCAAGCATGGGCACAGCCACAAGAGCAGCCACTCGCACAGTAACGGTAACCAAGAAAACCATTCCCATGGAAATGGCGACGTGGAGCAGCACAATGGGGTGGACGGTCAGCAGCAGAAGTCGGCGGGGTCACGACCTCAGGCCAACGCCAGCGTGCGCGCTGCCTTCGTGCATGTCGTGGGAGACCTGCTCCAGAGCATCAGCGTGCTGGTCAGCGCCATCATCATCTTCTTTAAGGTCAGAGGTCAACTGGGGTGACGTGGGAGATGGTGATCAACTGGGGTGACGGGGGAGGTAGTGGTCAACTGGGGTCATGTGGGAGGTAGTGGTCAACTGGGGTCATCGAGGTAGTGGTCAACTGGGGTGACGGGGGAGGTAGTGGTCAACTGTGGTGACGGGGAGGTAGTGGTCACCTGGGGTGACGTGGGAGGTAGTGGTCAACTGGGGTGACGTGGGAGATGGTGATCAACTGGGGTGATGTGGGAGATGGTGATCAACTGGGGTGACGGGGGAGGTAGTGATCAACTGGGGTCATGTGGGAGGTAGTGGTCAACTGGGGTCATGTGGGAGGTAGTGGTCAATTGGGGTGACGGGGGAGGTAGTGGTCATTTGGGAGGTAGTGGCCAACTGGGGTGACGGGGGAGGTAGTGGTCAACTGGGGTCTTGTGGGTGGAAGTAGTCAACTGGGGTGATGGGGGAGGTAGTGGTCATTTTGGAGGTAGTAGCCAACTGGGGTGATGGGGAGGTAGTGGTCAACTGGGGTGATGGGGAGGTAGTGGTCAATTGGGGTGATGGGGAGGTAGTGGTCAACTGGGGTGATGGGGGAGGTAGTGGTCAACTGGGGTGATGGGGGAGGTAGTGGTCAACTGGGGTGATGGGGGAGGTAGTGGTCAACTGGGGTGATGGGGATGTAGTGGTCAACTGGGGTGACGTGGGAGATGATGATCAACTGGGGTGATGTGGGAGATGGTGATCAACTGGGGTGACGAGGGAGGTAGTGATCAACTGGGGTCATGTGGGAGGTAGTGGTCAACTGGGGTCATGTGGGAGGTAGTGGTCAACTGGGGTCATGTGGGAGGAAGTAGTCAACTGGGGTGATGGGGGAGGTAGTGGTCAACTGGGGTGATGGGGAGGTAGTGATCAACTGGGGTCATGTGGGAGGTAGTGGTCAACTGGGGTGATGTGGGAGATGGTGATCAACTGGGGTGACGGGGGAGGTAGTGATCAACTGGGGTCATGTGGGAGGTAGTGGTCAACTGGGGTCATGTGGGAGGTAGTGGTCAACTGGGGTCATGTGGGAGGAAGTAGTCAACTGGGGTGATGGGGGAGGTAGTGGTCAACTGGGGTGATGGGGAGGTAGTGATCAACTGGGTTCATGTGGGAGGTAGTGGTCAACTGGGGTCATGTGGGAGGTAGTGGTCAATTGGGGTGACGGGGGAGGTAGTGGTCATTTGGGAGATAGTGGCCAACTGGGGTGACGGGGGAGGTAGTGGTCAACTGGGGTCATGTGGGAGGTAGTAGTCAATTGGGGTGATGGGGGAGGTAGTGGTCAACTGGGGTGATGGGGAGGTAGTGGTCAACTGGGGTGATGGGGGAGGTAGTGGTCAACTGTGGTGATGGGGAGGTAGTGGTCAACTGGGGTGATGGGGGAGGTAGTGGTCAACTGTGGTGATGGGGAGGTAGTGGTCAACTGGGGTGATGGGGAGGTAGTGGTCAACTGGGGTGATGGGGAGGTAGTGGTCAACTGGAGTGATGGGGAGGTAGTGGTCAACTGGGGTGATGGGGAGGTAGTGGTCAACTGGGGTGATGGGGAGGTAGTGGTCAACTGTGGTGATGGGGAGGTAGTGGTCAACTGGGGTGATGGGGAGGTAGTGGTCAACTGGGGTGATGGGGGAGGTAGTGGTCAACTGGGGTGGAGAGGGCGAAGGGGTGAGAAGATTAGGACTGAGGCACAATGGGCATGTTAGATAAGGATGAGGCGGATGTTCGTGTTGACACACTCTTCCTGGCTTTCGTAAGATGTCCTTTTGATCGGGTCATTTAGATAGCTGAGTACTCATTGGAATGAAACATACAATATGTCACATGCTCAAAGAGTGGCCCAAATAGAGCCCCGACAACGTTAGGTTATTAGTCTAATTTCATAGATTAAGTTAAAGTATTTTTGAATTTGCATAAATTGTACATAAATACTATTGAAAACTCTTAGCAAAACACAATGGAATTTAAATAATTGATCAGTAATTGATGGAAGATCATATAACTTTTAGTTAGCGGCAATTTACTGTATTATAAATTGTTGACTTTATCCACTTTGGGATTTATTGCCTTGTGCCCCATGCCGAGGCTGCAAAAATGACACTCTCGACAAATTAATTAAGTATCATTGCGGTACACTCTGCGTCTGTTACCGTAGTTTACTGTTAATTTCACAGTAAGTCCAGTGTGACTTTTAGACTCCCCCCCCCCCCTCTTCCTTCCTGTGTGTGATAATCTCTCAAAATCTTCATGTGCTGAGCATGCACCTCCGTAGGCACTGAAATCTACTGCGTCATGTTCTCAAAGGTAACTCCAAAGCTAGAGATTGATGTATTTTTTTTTACTGATATTGCTAGCAGGCAATCCTCAATAGAATGATCCCTTTTGTGATGCTGTACAAGCACAAACGTTCATGTGTTTCTAACGTGAGATCGAGATGTCCCCTGTATGTTTTACCACAAGTACGTCTTACCACAAGTATGTATTTTAACTCAAGTTAAATATATTGGGCGGAAAATAGATCATGCAATGACAATGTAATGATTACGGTCCTTACTCTTGCTTTCTCTTTGTTTCCCACAGCCTGAGTATAAGATAGCTGACCCGATCTGTACGTTCCTGTTTTCCATGTTTGTCCTGGGAACCACCATCACCATTATGAGAGACATCCTGCTTGTCCTCATGGAAGGTAATACAGGGAGTTCTCTCTATCGTCCCTGTTTCGGGATTATGTCAAAGTAGACGTCTTATTGTAGACGAGGAATGATTTATAGGGATGACAGCCATAAGGATATGATTTGTGCAAGAGTTGACGATTGCAACATGTCTAAAACCTTTATGATCACAAGCGTTGCCCAAAAGTTGCCCAAGAGGCCCATCTTTTGTGCCCAGTCCCCCCTCGCTGTGTGTGCGTTTGCGTGTAATGAAATCCATCTCTCTCTCTCTTTCCCTCCCTCCCTCTCTTATTTCTCCCCAGGTACCCCAGCTGGAGTGAAGCACGGTGAGGTGAGGGATCGGCTGCTGGCAGTGAAGGGGGTGAAGTCTGTCCATAGCCTCCATATCTGGGCCCTGACTATGAACCAGACGGTGCTCTCAGCCCACGTGGCTATAGGTGAGTGTAGCTGGACTAGGCTGTCAGTAATCTCCTGTTATGTTACAACTCCCATAGGTGATGATGATGGTGGCTTTATTGTGTCCCTGACACTTTTTTTCGCTTGTCAGGCACCCGAGAATGAAACATTCTGCGGAAATGCCACTGCTGTTTCCACTATATGTGTGCACTGCTTGTGACTTGACTTGATCAGACCGTAGTGACTTGCGAAATTGTCAGTTGGTCAGTGTCATCATAGTTGCATTTCCTTTGCCTCCACAGATGACATAGTGGATGCCCAGCCAGTCCTAAGGGAGATGACCCAAACCTGCTTCTCCAACTACAACTTTCATTCAGTCACCTTACAGCTGGAACAGCAGGCCGACCAGAAGCCTGGGTGTAGTCTGTGTGAGGACCCCAAAATGTAGACACCTGTTTAAGCCCATGGGAGAGGCCAGGAGCCCAGAGGAATGAGGCTAAGTTAAGCTACCTAACCAGGATTTAGTTGTGGCCTGGACACACCCTTTTGGCGAGTGCTTGACTTGACCAGGAACATATTGGAACTGATTTCTCGCACCTCACATTTGTACCGCTAGAGTTCCTGCACATTTTATAGAATGCGGCCTAAAATATTGCGGCGTTGTGGCACCTTAATATAAACAGCACTCCAAATAGAATAGAACACAACTTTTTTTGACTCTATGTTACAGCGAACAACTTGCAGTGCAGTGTCTCTCTGGAGGAGTACCGGCACATATTTCAGTCCACTTCAGGCTCTGCTTTTGGCTGATCAATCATGGATATTGGACCAGAGGGGTATACTACAAAGCAGGTTCAATGTTTTAGGGCTCTATTTTCAGCTGGCGTTAAGGAGGCGCTAGTGTCATACGCAAGTTAGTTTGCAATTTCGTCACAATTTAGACGTCTAACATCAGCATGCTTATGCTCAGATGGGAGGAGTGTAAATATTTTAAGTGTGCCCTTAAAAACATGATCCAAAGTACTAATTTCAGCCGGCACTGGCAGGGATATTTAGGACCGATCAAAAGCTGGTTTTAATGGTAACGCAGTTGGTTATGGTATGAATTTTGACAGCTGAAACACAGCCTATCCAGCCGTGACGCGCACACTGCCCACATGAACATGGAACAAGATGTGATTTGGTACCTGTATACTTCGTATTTAGAAACATAAAACGTTTGTGTTTTTTCCCCCATTTTATTTGATTGAAAACCAAGCATAGCCTCCCCTCTCAATGAAGGCTGTTTTCTTTTTGTCCTGCCCAATGTAATCAAGTAGGCTAGACAAGACCGTCGATAAAGGGTTTGGCTCGTGAGACCGCTTGGAAATAAATCTTAATCACCCAAGCTTTATTAAAATACTGTATCAAGTTTGAAAGGAGCAAAACAGTGAGCTGACATTCCCTTTTTATCTGTGCATTGTAGGCAGGCCTACATTATTTTAGCCATGCTTTGGACATGTGTAAAAACCCCCTCCGTGATATAGGTTACATGTCTCCGTGCCCATCGTGAAAGGAGAGACGAGAACCTCTGTGAATACCGGTGAACATTGTATTTAGAAGTTATTTTCCTGTAACAATTGCTTGTTTTCCATTTCAACTTTTTTTTAAAAATCCAAGCCCTCCACAGACTACCCTTACCCTAGAATTACTATAGCGAAGGCTGCTTCAACAGCAATGCGTTGTGTTTTTTTTATGATGGTGATTTTGTGATATCATTACATTTGATATGCATTTATTGTTGTTGAAAAAAAATAAAACAGATTTCTTGCTTTTTGTTTAATTTTATTAAAACAAACTCATTATAATTTTCAGTGTGAATTTAATCTTGCTTATTGACAACATTTGGCATGTCCATGCTCAGCCATAATGCAATTTACAGTAGGCCTAGCCCCTAAATCAGTGCGAATGCTATTGAAGCAACAATGTGGACTGCAAACAGGTTCAAGTTTAGCAAATACGGGATCTACATTTAGTTATTTTCTTTCTGTAAGCTGTTTAACAAACTATAGTGGACTAACATTGGAATTTGAGTTGATCCCAAGATAATATATACAAGACTGTATATACACAAATTGAAGCAACCACATATTTAGCCATGGAGCACGTTCTGATTGGCCAGTGAGGGGTCAAGCCTCAACACACCCACAACTTATTTATTCATCAAATCTCAGCCCTTTCGAGCCACCGCCAGCAACTGCGCAAATAATTGTGGTTGTAAAAATAGCAAAAATATTTTGGACACACCCTCGAACCTATAGCGCTACTGCCAACGCTTAGATTGACGATTGCGTTAGGTTTGTTAAGATAGAGCCCTTAGAGTTAATTTCCCGCAATTCTACACATTCTGCCATGGGGTGTAGAGAAGATTTAGCAATTTTATAACACATTTCTTGCAATTCTACTCATTTTGTCATTGGGTGGAGAGGAAATGTAGCAGTTTTACAGCGACACATTTTTCCATAGGTTGGAGAGTTTTTAATAATTCGACCATGATTACAAGTTTAGATCATTTACCCCCCCCCCCCCCAATTGACTCAACAACCAACAAAAACACATATCTAAAAAATGTACATTTCTTAATGAACCAGGAAAATCAATAAGTTATTTTGGGTTGTTTATCAAAGATTGCTGGCTAACTCACTGATCCTGCTTTGTATTTTACCCCTTTTGTTGTGGTTAGTTTGTTTATCTCTGAAAGCTGAGGTGGTCATTCTATAGTCACAAGAAAGTGCCTCTGTGCCAACATTCCCAAAGAAGTAAAGATTGAAGAGATCAGGGATGGGGTGCCATAGCTGATCACAGGCTTGAAAGTGTTGCACCATGAATTATATTTATATATGTTTTTGTCTTACTGTAAGTCCACATATTAAAATGTAATTTGAGTGCTTAATGGTTTAAGTGTCTATATTGAAATG
The DNA here is from genome assembly GCF_045791955.1 of Oncorhynchus clarkii lewisi. NCBI lineage: Eukaryota > Metazoa > Chordata > Actinopteri > Salmoniformes > Salmonidae > Oncorhynchus > Oncorhynchus clarkii. The sequence goes on along the minus strand of NC_092178.1, from coordinate 36,064,421 downwards.
GTGGTCACTGTATTGTTTAAAGAACATTAGATGAAACCGCACGGTGTTAGATGCTAATAATTAAGAGAACAAAACCGTCCTTATATTTAAAATACTGATTTGAATAAAATCTACTGTTGTCAATAACCATGTTTGCCCTTTTGCCTTCTGCTATAGTTCCTGATAAGGATACGGGTTGCTCAGCAACACAGCACTCAGTGGATCCATTGTCTCTTTGCACACCTTGATCCTTTTTCATTTCCCTGTCCCCTCCTCGACCTTCAGCCAGTCTGGTGCAGCTGTAGGCCGTCAATGCAATGGATCAGCCATCTTGGGTCTCAAGGGTCCCTTTAGTGTTACTGACCCAGTATCATATACACATCTCTGGTTTGGCCTCACCCTCCCTTAAAAGGGAGACTTCAATCAGTCTGTCGAAAATCAGACCCTGATAACATGAATTGATCAAATGTACACAGGGGGAAGGTTCAGTTTGTGTACTGAAAGCTATTAGGGGGTATTTGAAACATGTAGAATAAGTCAATTAAGGAAGGGAGAGTCAGTGATTAAGTATGCATTTTGTTTTGGAGGTCTTTGTTGTTTTTGTGTAATTATGATTTCACAGCTAACTTGTTTTGTTGTAGCAAACCATTTCAGCAAGGCTATCACAAGCTCTCTAGAATGTGTGAGTGGATCAACATTTAACCTCTGCATTTGCACTCCACTCTGTGGGCTGTGTGAGCATGACTCGGCAGATTAGAGCAGCGTGTGTGTGTTTAACATCTGATTGATGGATTGTGTTTCCCTGAAATCAGCTGACCCCTGGCAGCATCCCATCTCCTGTGCACCCCATCCTCTTTGCACCCTGCTTTTGTCTGCTCTACATTACTCACACACACACACACACTCTCTTTGCACCCCACTCTACTCAGCTCACACACACACAGAGACAAACACACAGAGAAAGTTAAGCCCTTTATCCAACTGCTGCTCTGGCAGTCACTGTTGGGCTGAAATTTGCACAGGATTCCACATGAGGCAGAGGGGCACAGAACCGTGCAATTTAGCCCTACTCCTATATTATCTCTCTCCTTGTCTGTAGCTTGGTCCATTCTCTCTTTTAATCCTCTTCAACGTGAGACACTGTCCTGGTTGAAGTGGGAGAGCAGACTATTGTGCACTGTGCCCCTCCCGAACCTAACCCTGGAGAAACAAGATCAGAGTGTTTTTAATTAAAGCACGAGACGGCTGAGTCTGGTAGATAATCCGATTTAGCCTGATATCCCTCAGCAGTCATTATATGGTTCACGTTTCCTATCCCCTCACTGGGAGTTTTCCCTCCCAACACTCTGGGGCCTTCAATCTGGCCATTGTTGAGGCTCTCTGCTGGTTTAGTGTAGGTGATATGGTCCAATACTGTACTGTACACCCTGAAATCACACCAAGGTCATCAATGTCAGCCTATCTTATATTTAAGAAGTTTCTAAGTGGTTAGAATGTGTCATAAAGCAAATCTCTCTTCTTAAATATAGTAGCCTATTTATTCAATGTTTGTATAATTCATGGTAATTGAACAGTATTTGAGAACACTTCTCTATCAACTATGTGCTTTATCTCTGTCTGTGCTTGAGGGTGGTCAGGTAAGGTATGGTCATTGGAAACATATGTTAAGTATAGATTCTGTATCAGATGCGAAATTTGTCTTCATCTTTATGGACTTTGAATATTCATAAGTCTGTTATAAAAGACTTAAACACTACAGGCACGACACAACAGAACCAGAATTGTGTCAACATATTTTGTGCAAATGCCTCAAAATAGAGCCACGTGTCACACCAAGCCTCAGTTATTCAATATTCACATGTGGGAAACAAATTATAACCTAGGAAATTAGGATCTAACAACCTGTGACGAGCCAGATTTGAACTCATTCATCGTGGTGAACTAAACGGCACTCTTTTTTGCAAATTAAGGAGTCAGCAGCCAAGTGAACTGACATGGCGTTTCTGTGCCCGTTTCTGTCTCAGCAGCTTACACAGAGAGCTTTAGAGAGAAGAAAATAAAACCTGTCTCAAGGTTTACAATTACCCAACTCAGCCTCCCACACTAGATAAATTGACATTTAAATCCACCCTGTAGCCGTATAACCCCACATTTGAAGGAATAATGGAAATTAAGTAACAGGCATTATTTTCAAACTTCAGCTTCACTCAAGCCTGAAGCCTGAAGAAGCCTTTCATTTTTTCAATAAAACCCTCTCTTATTCTCCTTGTCACTCAGAGCAGCAATTTAGCACGGCAGGGCGCACAGGATGAGTAAGTATCTATTTCAGGCACATCTTGTGTTTGATACTTTAATTTAAATAAAGATAACTCGTAACAGATTGCTTTGTGAGCTATGAATGGAAACCTAGCAGAGAATTATAGTTTTTGTCCATTCTACCATTAATAACATAGGATTAGGGGCTCACACAAGTTTGAATGGTGTTTTTTATACAAAGAGGAAGATTATGATGACACATGACACGTTAGGGATGATCCCAGCTAAATCGTATACAAATACGGTAAGTCACTTCATCAAAAAGTTAAAATAGACCAGAGGGTTGAAAGATAAATTATACAGGGCAGTGTTGATCGCAGAATGACCACCAGGTGTCGCTTTTACACAGGTGAACTTGCAGTGGAGCTCTGCTCTACCGTAACATCATGAGTGGGTTATTAAACACCTATATTTGATGTATTTTTTTGTATTAGAGTTGGTGTTTTTTCATAGTCATCAATATATTTCAGTGCAATCAATGGCAGCAACAATAATCCACATTTTTAAAGCTGGAATCCTTAATTGAAACAATAACAAAGTGTCACCTCACATTGTGTTTTGATAGAAAGCTGATGGATATGGGCCTGGAGAAATTGTATTTTAGAGCTCTGTTTGCAAGGACTGACCATCCATGATCTCAAAAGTACAGTTTTAACCATGTTTTGAGGCTATACAGTGTTTGTTTACAAACATTGGAGTATAACAAGCGTATTATATTTTGGGTTATGATGGGGTACGATAGGGTACGACAGTTAAACTAAGCTCATTAGGCATGTATAAGTTACATTCTTCAAGAACCAATGGGTATAAGTAATGTTGCTAGCAACCAAGGAGTAAAGCTTTAATAAACGCTCATATTTCATGCTTTACGGTTAAGATACTCAATGTAAGGTCTCGCGATGTTTGACACTTTCGATATCCTGGAGAAAAGGAACTTGACACACATGTCAACAAAAAATATACATTAATACTAGCTAGCACAGGTAAGTTTACGTATTGCGTTTTTAGTCGGTTGGACAATATGAAAAGCGCCAAAGTCAACTTTTTGTTTTGTTTAGCAAGAGGACAAATGCATGTTAAAGCTATTTGAAATAAATATCGTCTCGTTTGCTAACATCTTGCTGTCTGTAGCCAGCAACGTTAGCCATCTAGCTAAATAAACCGTTATTACGTTAACTGTGGCGTGTGAAGTTGGGGTGCAACGTTGCAGATACAATGCATAGAGCTGTCCGTTTACACTGATGTAAGTGTCCATGCCTTCCAGAAATGTACTGTATACAGTTAATTTGCCTGGCTATTTTAGTGCATGTGAATTGCTATGTTATTGAAGGGTGGAGCCTTTTTATATTTTTTTTACAAAGGCTTCAAAAACACCGAAATACGTCCTTTTAGAAATGGCAAAGCCCTCGGTATAGTGATCCGGGGCTTTAGATGTTGTGCACATTAAATGATGTCCTTCCGAACTTTATCTGCAACGTTATATTCCCTTTTGTGCGACTCGAGCCGTTTCCCCTGTCACTATACGGAGAGCGTAGCCATTTCTAAAAAGACGTAACGTTAGTGTTTGAGCCGTGGTTATTATTATTATTTTTTTAAATAAAGATTTGGTTGTAAAAAACAGAACGTGTCATTCAACTTCAGTTGCACCTTCTGCAGTAGCTGCACCGTTATTATTCATCTCATCATCATGACTTACAGTTCACTAGAGCCTCAGCTTGTAGATTATGCCATAGACCAATGGTCACTAGTAAAATGAAAAAAAAGTGATGGGTCTCTTCTACCCCTACCCAAGTTTGCATGTGGAAAGGAGGAGGCTGATCCGTACTCTGATAGTGGAGTCTACTGGCCCTTTGCTATTTTCCCCATGTGCGAAGTTGTTGCGCCCTACCTTCAGCGCCATGGGGAGTAGCAAAGACAAGGCACAGACAGCAACTGGGGCCTCCCCCCCTGAGGAATGAACTTGGCAGTGTCAAAGAGGCTGCCTCAAAGCCAGAGGGCTGCAAGGCTTAGATTGACAAAGGTCTCAGCCTGGAAGAGGTTTAACAGCTACCTGAGTAAGGTGAGATCTTCAGTGAACCTCCAGGGTGGAGGCCTGGGAAAACTGTTGCCTGCCTTAATTTCAATAAAAATAAATAATTTTAATGACCGCTCCTGTGTTTCTTTTACCTTAGTTAAGATAAGAAATAAATAGATATACAGTACCTTCGGGAAAGTATTCAGACCCCTTCACTTTTTTTCACATTTTGTTATGTTAAAACAATTAAAATCCTCAGCAATCTACACACTACCCCATAATGACAAAGTGAAAATGTAGAAAAAATAAAAGTATTTAGACCCTTTTCTATGCTCAGGTGCATCCTGTTTCCATTGTTCTTCCTTGATGTTTCTACAACTTGATTGGAGTCCACCTGTGGTAAATTCAACTGATTGGACATGATTTGGAAAGGCACACACCTGTCTATATAGGTCCCACAATTGACAGTGTATGCCAGGGCCAAAACCAAGCCCTGAGGTGGAAGGAATTGTCCATAGAGTGCCGAGACAAGATTGTGTCAAGACACAGATCTAGGGAAGGGTACCAAAAAATATCTGCAGCATTGAAGGTCCCCAAGATTAGTGTAGTGTCGTGGTGTGTATTTTGTCCTGTATTTTATTTTTAAATCCCAGCCCCTGTCCCCCCAGGAAGTCTTTTACCTTCTGGTAGGCCATAATTGAAAATAAGAATTTGTTCTTAACTGACTTGCCTAGTTAAATAAAGGTAAAATAAATAACCACAGTGGGCTCCATTCTTCAATGAAAGAAGTTTGGTACCACCAAGACAATTCTTAGAGCTGGCCGCCTGAGCAAGTCGGGAGAATGGCCTTGGTCACTCTGACAGAGCTCTAGAGTTCCTCTGTGGAGATGGGAGAACCTTCCAGAAGGACAACCATCTCTGCAGCACTCCACCAATCAGGCCTTTATGGTAAAGTGGCCAGATGGAATGACAGCCCGCTTGTAGTTTGCCAAAAGCCACCTTAAGTCTCTCAGACCATGATGAAACCAAGATTGAACTCTTTAGGCTGATTGCCAAGCGTCACTTCTGGAGGAAACCTAGCACCATCCCTGCGGTGAAGCATAGTGGTGGTGGCAGCATCATGCTGTGGGGATGTTTTTGAGTGGCAGGGACTGGGAGACTTGTCAGGATTGAGCCAAAGATGAACAGAGCAAAGTACAGAGAGATCCTTGATGAAAACCTGCTCCAGAGCGCTCAGGACCTCAGACTAGGGTGAAGGTTCACCTTCCGACAGGACAATGACCCTAAGCACACAGCCAAGAAAATGCAGGAGTGGCTTTGGGACAAGTCTCAATGTCCTTGAGTGACCCAGCCTGAGCCCAGACTTGAACCCAGTCGAACATCTCGGGAGAGACCCTAAAATAGCTGTGCAAGCACCACTCCCCATCCAACCTGTCAGAGCTTGAGAGGATCTGCAGAGAAGAATGGGAGAAACTCTCCAAATACAGGTGTGCCAAGCTTGTAGCGTCACCCAAGAAGACTCAAGGCTGCAATCGCTGCCGAAAGTGCCTCAAAGTACTGAGTAAAGGGTCTGAAAACTTATGTAAATGTGATATTTCCGTTTTTTCAAAAAATGTCTAAAATCCAGTTTTTCTTTGTCATTATTGGGTATTGTGTGTAGATCGATGAGGAAATAAAACACATTTAATCCATTTTAGAGTAAGGCTGTAACCTACCAAAATGTGGAAAATGTCAAGGGGTCTGACTACTTTCCAAAGGCACTGTAGATAGGTAAATTCTAGGGTTTCAGCAGGTGATCACACACAAACCATTAACTTACACACAAAAAAACATAAGGAAAAATCAAAGAGACCGAGATGCAAAAATATTTCTAGTTTAGTTCCATACATAAAAATAAAATCAATTTTGTTTAGCACATTATTTCACTCTATACTGCCTCTTTTTTCCCTTTTGAGTATGGAACGAGCTGATGGACTAAAGGGTTAAGGGGAACTTGGAGATAAATAGCTTGCAATTATTTTTGGATAAATGAATTAATTATTGTCCCATAAGGAAATTTGTCTGGCGACAATAGTTTATTTATTTATATATTCATTAATTCATCAACTCATCATTGGGAATGTAACATCAAGAAATGAACCAGTCTGTTTCTTTTTCCCTGTCTCTCTCCCCAACCCTTCCCTTTTCCATCCTTCCAATATCATACGACCAGGCATGCCAAGGTGTGCCAGTGTAGAATAAGCTGACCCATCACTGCACCTACAGGTCCTCTGCTGTCCACATGACCACCCCTCCCATGGTGGCGTTCGCTGGGCAGCAGGCTCAGGCTGCCCGTGATGTCAACACGGCGTCGCTCTGTCGCATCGGCCAGGAGACGGTGCAGGATATTGTTTTACGCACCATGGAGATCTTCCAGCTGTTGAGGAACATGCAGGTGAGTGTTTGTGACTTTTTGTATTGGGTCAGTGTAAAAGCTGAATGAAGTTCATGGGTTGCCTTTGATTATGGATGGTGCTGGTCTGTCAACCACCTTTATTACACGCAAAGCATTTAGCCTTATTTGACCTCAGACCGACAGCATTACATAAACTGAGAGCACAACATTGATTGACTGTCATCCAAGAGGTAAAAAGTCGTGTGGCACTGGTTGGAGTCTGTTCAACCAAATAAATATCCCTCTCTCTCCTCACAGTTATATCAAATAACATTAACACAATATGACATGTATTGTCCCTCTGTTTTATGATGAAAATTGATGGATATGGGCCTACGAGCAGAAAGCTAGGCCAACTAAGCCATCTTTTATTATTGCCCTAGGAAGGCATGTCTCCCGAGTGGCGCAGTGGTCTAAGGGACTGCATTTCAGTGCTTGAGGCGTCACTACAGACCTTGGATCGATTCCAGGCTGTATCACAACCGGCTGTGATTGGGAGTCCCATAGGGCGGCGCACAATTGGCCAAGCGTCGTTAGGGTTTGGCCAAGGTAGGCAGTCATTGTAAATCAGAATTTGTTCTTAACTGACTTGCCTAGTTAAATACAAATAAATGTCCCAATCCTGTTTCACACTAGTTTGAAAACATGGATGATATAATTGGGTATGAAAAGGTCTCCATCTTATCATTAGACAGTCACCATCCGTTTATACCTCTTCTCGTCCTTCTGTTGACACATTGGAAAGATCAGACGGTGCCCTGGAGATGAGTTCAGGACAGGTTGTCTCTGTCCTAAATGGCACATAATTCCCTATGTAGTTCACTACTTTTGACCAGGGCCCATACTAGGACTCTATAGGGTGCCATTTGGGACATTGTCTCTCTCGCTCTGTGTCTCAAAGAAGATCCTTCTGCAGCTCATTAAAACAACGACGAGAAAGTCAAAGACAAAAGAAGAAGAATGCATTACCACCACAACACAAGCCGCGCTTCCTCGCCACAGAATGCACAAACAGCACTGTTGTGACTTGTTTCACAGATCACAGACTGTGTGAAAAAAGATCACTCTGGTAGGCATGTATACAGGTATACACCTCACCTACCCTCATGCAGGGAATCATTTCAGGCTGCACAGGATGATTACGATCGGTTAAAAGCACCTACAGCTAGTTAGCATTAAAGTTCCGTTGAAATTATCAGTTTAAAGTGCCTTAAGCTAAAGTTAGTTAGCATTAAACCTCAGTTGAAATGATCAGTTAAAAGTGCCTAAAGCTAAAGTTAGTTAGCATAAAGCTCAGGTTAAACAGTCCGAAGCAGTTTTAAGTTATACACATATCATATGTAACTTCTCCTGGTGGAATGACATGTAACAGCACAGTAAAATTAATACTCTTTTTTTTTTTTTGGTCTACATTGCAAAAAAAAAAAAAGTCTGTATTTTAAAAAACTTCTACACTTCAGTTACCACAATAAACATGAGTAATCACACGCTGATTACCAGTAGTCAAGAAGGTACTAGTCAAGGAGTAAATAGGAGGCCTTGTATTGGCCCGTAGCAATTATTAAAATGTTATTACATTACTAAAAGAGAAAAACACTTCCTTCCTATGTCTTCTCCCCCAGCTGCCAAATGGAGTGACGTACCACCCCAGCACCCACCAGGACAGGCTGGGCAAACTGCAGGAGCACCTGCGTATGCTCTCTGTACTCTTCCGCAAGCTGCGCCTCGTCTATGACAAATGCAATGAAAACTGCACCGGTCTGGACCCCGTAACCCCAGAGGTGAGTGACCACTGTCCCAGGACCACTCTGTCGATCACAATCAATATCTAACTAGTTTGAACTGGACATCATTTACTTGGTGCCTCTCCCATTCTGTCCCGGTCTACCTCGGCACACCCTATTCCCTATATAGTGCACTACTTTTGACAAGGCTCTGGTCAAAAGTTGTGCGCTGTACAAGGAATTTGTATCCATTTGGGACACAGACCCTTGGCTCAGCTCCACATTCAATTAAATTGCTCTCTGTGTTTGTCCCTAGGGCCTCCTTAGTGGCTGTTATGGACACCCACCCACCACTTTATTTTACTGAGTTACTGGGGCGGCTGTTGTTTCAGACCTCATGCTGGGCGATTCCATTGTTTTTATTTGTAGTTTTATTGTTGCAGTCTTTTCTCCTATTGGTTTGGAGCCAATTGGTTTTAAACCAATGTTTTAGAACGGACTGCATGCACACGTTTAATTAGGCTTTTCTTACATCTGACAGAGGCATTTTGCATTAAACATGTAAATTACCACTCAAGTTTGGATACAGCTACTCATTCAAGGGTTTTTACTTCATTTTTAAAACATTGTGGAATAATAGTGAAGACATCAAAACTATGAAATAACACCTCATGCAGTAACCCCAAAAAATGTTAAACAAATCTAAATATATTTGGGATTCTTTAAAGTAGCCTCCCTTTCGCAGTGGTCTAGGGCACTGCATCACAGTGCTAGCTGTGCCACCAGAGACTCTGGGTTCGAGCCCAGGCTCTGTCGCAGCCGGCCTCGACCGGGAGGTCTGTGGGGCGACGCACAATTGGCCGTCCGGGTTAGGGAGGGTTTGGCCGGTAGGGATATCCTTGTCTCATCGCGCACTAGCGACTCTTGTGGCGGGCCGGGCGCAGTGCGCGCTAACCAGGTCGCTAGGTGCACGGTGTTTCCTCCGACACATTGGTGCGGCTGGCTTCCGGGTTGGATGCGCGCTGTGTTAAGAAGCAGTGCGGCTTGGTTGGGTTGTGTTTCGGAGGACGCATGGCTTTCGAACTTCGTCTCTCCCGAGCCCGTACGGGAGTTGTAGCGATGAGACAAGATAGTAACTCCTAACAATTGGATACCACAAAATTGGGGAGAAAAGGGGGTAAAATTCAAAAAGAAAAAAAAGTAGCCATCCTTTGCCTTGATGACAGCTTTGTACACGCTTGGCATTCTCTCAACCAGCTTCACCTGGAAAGCTTTTCCAACAGTCTTGAAAGAGTTCTTATATATGCTGAGCACTTATTGGGTGCTTTTCCTTCACTCTGCAGTCCAACTCATCCCAAACCATCTCATTTGGGTTGAGTTCGGGGGATTGTGGAGACCAGGTCATTTGATGCAGCACTCCATCACTCTTCTTCTTGGTCAAATAGCCCTTACACTGCCTGGAGGTGTGTTGGGTCATTGTCCTGTTGAAAAACAAATGATAGTCCCACTAACTACAAACCAGATGGGATGGCGTATTGCTGCAGAATGCTGTGGTAGCCATGCTGGTTAAGTGTGCATGAATTCTAAATCAGCGACAGTGTCACCAGCAAAGCACCCCCACACCTCCTCCTCCATGCTTCATGGTGGGAACCACACATGCAGAGATCATCCGTTCACCTACTCTGCATCTCACAAAGACACGGTTGGAACCAAAAATCTCAAATGTGGACTCATCAGACTAAAGGACAGATTTCCACCGGTCTAATGTCCATTCCTCATGTTTCTTGGCCCAAGCAAGTCTCTTCTTCTTATTGGTGTCCTTTTAGTAGTGGTTTATTTGCAACAATTAAACCATGAAGGCCTGATTCACTCAGTCCCTCTGAACAGTTGATGTTGATGTATCTGTTACTTGAACTCTGTGAAGCATTTATTTGGGCTGTAATCTGTGGTGCAGTTAACTCTAATGAACTTGTCTTCTGCAGCAGAGGTAACTCTGGGTCTTCCTTTCCTGTGGCGGTCCTCATGAGAGTCAGTTTCATCATAGGTTTTTGCGACTGCACTTGAAGAAACTTTCAAAGTAATGATGGACTGTCGTTTCTCTTTGCCTCAGGAGGCTGAAGAAATGTGTCTTGTCACCTAAAACCCTCACAAACCTTTACAGATGCACAATTGAGAGCATCCTCTAGGGCTGTATCACTGCCTGGTACGGCAACTGCACCACCCACAACCGCAGGGCTCTCCAGAATGTGGTGCGGTCTGCACAACGCATCACCGGGGCCAAACGTTTGACTGGTACTGTACATTACATTTGTTTGTTTTATACATGGGCAATTCCATGGTAACGGAATTACGGTGAGACTCAGATTTTTCACTCAAATGTATATCAAACAAAAACTATTTTTAACAAAAACACATTTATAGGAAGATCTGTACAGATACAATTTTGTTTCTAAACTTTGCATCTGCACAGTTTTTACAGTAAATGTTTTATTTTGTAAATTATTCAAAGGGGTCCTTGTGCATAGAGTTGTATGGTTTGTTAAACTTTGAAGTCAATGGTTTTTTTTTGGCATACATTTTCATGTGAAAAATATGCGTCTCAGCATAATTCCGTGAAGGTGGAATTTCCCATATGGCATACCGGCGTGCTGTATTTCTCTCCCTCTGAAAAGTTACACCTTTTATATAAACCTCACTGTCCATTTACACTCCCCAGTTGTACCACTTCATTTAAAATGTTTACATATTCCCAGAAGCTATGAAAATGGCTTATTGTGCTGACCAACCAGTACCTCAGCATACCATGTTGGTTGGAGGAAGTTGATGTTGGCCCTCCACACACCGCTATTTATCATCCCCTAAAACTCAAGTGGCTGACAAGCCTGCTATTGGCCGGCCACAGTCCTGACAGTCGTGCTATTGGCTGACTGGGCTTTCCCCAAACTGGAAGTGGAATCAATGACTCGGCCAGCATGACCTCATCGCGTTCCTAATTAGCAGCGGGCCTGGTAATGAACAGCTGGCGAAGGCTGCCCACGTCAGCGGTTTTCTGTTTTCTCCCCAAGCCAGGCAATCAACTGAGCCCTTGTCGTTATTTGGCATTTCCTGCACCGTGAGCGGCCATGTCATTTAATTTACTTATCCTCCACAGCATTCTTTTTTCTCTCCTTTCTTCTCCCTATTTCGTTCCCCCTTTCTAAGTAAGGCAACCTGGAGAACTTAATTACCCCCATTCTTCTCTGTCAACAGGCAAACCACATCCATCCTAGTTTGGCGGAGAGAGACGGGTTATGACTCACACACAGTCACAGAGACACACACACACACACGCTTTCTCTCTCGCCCTCGCCTTCTCTCTCTACCCCTGCACATTTTCCCCCTTCCGACTGCCAAAAACAGCTCTTACCTTTAAATTCAAAATGCGTTTGGCTTATAGCTGGAATTATGGAAGTAGAAAGTTTTTTTCCTCTCTGATTCTACAGCCCTAACAATTACAGAGTTGGCCTAATATAATATCCAGCACGTCTTCTGTCTTCTCTCTAATACGAATCAGACAGCTTTGGGTTTGGCATCGGTCTCTGACCGACTAGAGAACTGCCATAGCGGTCTTGTGTTTCTCATTTGATTCTCTCTCCCTGCCTTTGTCTCTGTCGGTCTTTTGGCCCTATCCAGCCCCGTTCAGCCCTGCAGTAATGCTTTGGTCACAGCCTGCATCAATCACTGTCTACTCTTGGCCTCTGCCAGTTGCTAAACCTCAGGTCACTGACTGCAATGAAATGCAATCAACTACTAGGCTTTTCAGAATGTAGAATAGCACTCAGCCTCAGATTTGTTTTGGTCTTCGCTGTGTTTTCACACCTGCTAAGGCTTTTGGTTGGCCGGTAATCGTTATTCCCCTTGTACCTAATCTTATGCTTTTCTCTTGTACCCAATCTTATGCTTTTCTCAAATCATTACCTCGTTCCTACATAACCGTTTAAGCAATCTCACATCACACAGCCATGTATAATAATAGGAACCCAGTAGACGATAGTGTAACGCTAGTATAATGGTACTATTTAAGATAAGCCCGTTGCTCTTGATGCAGTGCAATAAATAACCATGTGTTCCATACGGCACTGCTCGTTATCCTGCAGACCAGCAGGTGTCAGTGTGATTTAAAACAGGAGGAACAGCCAGGCAGAGCAAAAAGGAGTGAGGGAGGAAGGGAAAGACCTCAGCATTCTGAGAGGGTTTTCAGCACAGCAGTCGGTATACTGTCAGCCAGACAACGTCAAGCACAGAGAGTGCTTATAAATGAATTAAGAGCTTGGGTATGGACTGTGGAGAAGTCCTAATTCAGAAATGTCGGTGGTGGTATGGAACTGTTTGTAGATTAGAGTGTTTTGGTGTTCTACACACAATCCCTATTTATTTATTTTGTTTGAGAGACAAGCCAATGAACCTTATTTATTTTTCATGTTTTATTTATCCTTTATATAACCAGGCGAGACCCATTTGAAATGGTAATCTCTTTTGCAACGGAGCCACAGACAAGAGACAATAAATGTATTTTCCAAGCCAAAGTACCAAACTACTATCAATTTAACATCCCCCTCACTAAACACCGGTGGACATTGTATATTTTTGATATACCCTCCCCCCACACAGCAACTCATCCCGTATGTGGAGGAGGACGGCAGCTCCAGACACAATGAACGCTCGGCCAGCCAGGCCCGCCCGGCAACAGAAGAGAGGGGGGAGATCCTGGAGGTTAACAAGGTGAGCTGCCCACTGGGGCTTTAGCGATGTAAATGTACAGTAGGCTGGGCTTTAGAGCGCACAGCCCTGTATATAAAAAGGTAACCTCAATAGGGATTCCAGGGGGAGAGAAATGGGCCAAAAGAGAGAGAGAGAGAACAGATTCTACGAAGATAAAAAAATACATGGAAAAATAGTGTGAAGACACAAGTTACATATTGTGCACAATACTCTCAGTACTCTGTACTGTAATTTACCTGAAGTAATAATAGTCTCTCTTTGACTGTTGAAAATAGTTTTAGATAAACCGCAACATGCATTATTTGGCAGTGTTGCAGCTTTTATTAGCTCCCCAGTCATGTGTGTGCGCGCCTGTGTGCGTTCTTGTCTGTCTTGAGTGTGCTGAATCATAATGGAGCAAGGTCACAGATGTCATGGATGAGTATTGGTTATTTTTAAGAGCACTAGCTCCCTCGCTGCTGCTAAAGGTAACAACTACTGTAAAACATGGGCGTGAGCGCTGAGCTTACCTCAACTCAGGCAGATACCAAACAAATTGTGTATCCACTGCAAGTACACAAACCCTCCATAAGCATCAATATCAGAATTCTAGCTGACCATATCGCTATGAAGCATACCAACACTGAAAGGAGAGCAAACAGGCACATCCAAACAATAACACCGGCTCAAACTATACGGAACAAAAATATAAACTTAAAATGTCATGTGTTGGTCCCATGTTTCATGAGCTGAAACAAAAGATCTCAGAAGTTTTCCATTTTCATCCCTGTTAGTGAGCATTTCTCCATTGCCAAGATAATCCATCCACCTGACAGGTTGTCAATTTTGTCACACAATACAATGCCACAGATGTCTCCCAAGTTTTGAGCGAGCGTGCAATTGGCATGCTGACCGCAGGAATGTCCACCAGAGCTGTTGCCAGAGAATGTAATGTTCATTTCTCTACCATAAGGCCGCTGCTCCAGAGTTGCGCAGTGGTCTAAGGCACAACATCTCAGTACTAGAGGCGTCACTACAGTCCCTGATTCAAATCCAGGCTGTATCACATCCAGCCGTGATTGGGAGTCCCATAGGGCGGCACACAATTGACCCAGCATCGTCCGGGTTTGGCCCGGGGTGGGCCGTCATTGTAAATAAGAATTTGTTCTTAACTGACTTGCCTAGTTAAACTAAAATGTAAAAAAAAAAAATCTACGTCATTTTTAAGAATTTGGCAGTACGTCCAAACGTCTCACAACTGCAGACCACACCATCCCAGGACCTCCACATCAGGATTATTCACCTGTGGTATCGTCTGAGACCAGCCACCCGTACAGCTGATGAAACTGAGTATTTTTTAACCCACTTTTCTCCACAATTTTGATCTTGCAGCAATGAGACAACTCCTCAACGGGCTCGGGAGGCAAAGGTTGAGTCATGCGTCCACTGAGGAGTATTTTTTTGCCTTTAATAAAGCCTTTTTGTGGGGAAAAACTAATTCTGATTGGCTGGGCCTATGCCCTCCCAGGCCCACCCATGGCTGCGCCCCTGCCCAGTCATGTGAAATCCATTAGGGCCTAAGGAATTTATTTAAATTGACTGATTTTCCTTATATGAACTGCAAAATTGTTGAAATTGTTGCATGTTGCGTTTATACATTGAATTGCAGAGTAACTACGAATGTCCAAATGTAGCCCAGGAGCTGGATGAAAATATAGCAACGAAAATATAGCAACAATGAAAAGACTTAAATTTGGGAGCACTGAGCAAACAGTGAAGTGGACAATCAAACATTTACCATCTTAGCTGCTCATACCACAAAGTTACTACCCAAAACACCAGGGGGAAAAAAAAGGATAACGAAAAGGTAGGCTTCACTTGCATGTCTGCAGCAGCCACCCCCTTTCCACTCCACACTGCTCTGCCCAGAGCCCAAATGCCCAGCTGAATATTAAAGCTGCGATGAGAAGAACATGTTTTGGGGAGTTAGAGGTTAACTCATCAGGACGGGAGGGATGCGGCAGAATGCGGAAAACAGATGTTTAGGAGGTTCAGCTGCATCTGCCTCAACGACCTGAGCCGGATACACCAGATTCCACAAGGAAAAGAGATTGAGGGAAAGAGATGGGAAACGAGAGTTGACATGTAACCGGATGGGATAGATGGGAAGATTTGAGTGTGAAGACGGGCCACATATTGAGCCAAATACCGGATTCCACAGGACGAGAGAGAAAAGAGAGGCTACAGAGAGAGAGAGAAGATAAAGATGGATGGATAACCGGACTGCATGGATAAAGAGGAGATTTTAGTGTGAAGACATACTGTGCATGTTGAGCCAGATAACATTCCAGAGAAAGTGAAACGGGCTGAAGATTTTAATGGAGATTTTAGTGGGTAGACATATTGAGACGGATAGGATTTCCGTCATTCCAGAGGAGGAGAGAAAGAAGGGAAAATAAAGAATACTGAGAGTAACAAAAAAATATAGAAGACAAATAGATGACCGGATGGACAGATATGTGGACAAAGGGAAGATGTTGGAGGGAAGGTCTCCATATGGAGCCAGAGAGGATTTTCAATTAGAAGAGAGGAAAAAGACGAGACACTTGAAGGAGAACGAGAGAAGACCAATAGATGGAAGACTAGAACAGACCGATACTTTTGTATATATAGTGTATGTGGACACCCCTTCAAATGAGTGGATTTGGTTATCTCAGCCACACCCGTTGCTGACAGGTGTATAACATCTAGCACACAGCCATGCAATCCCCATAGACCAACATTGACATTAGGAAGGCCTTAATGAAGAGCTCAGTGACTTTCAACATGGCAAAGTGAGTTTGTCAAATTTCTGCCCTGCTAGAGCTACCCCGGTCACCTGAAGTGTTGTTATGGTGAAATGGAAATGTCTAGGAGCATGTTGTGACTTTACTTTCATTAATCCGATGACTGTTATTTATCTAATCAACTATGTTTAATTGTTACCCAATTTAAATGAATCATGTAACGATTAACTCATTAGGATTTGGGGCACTACGAGAGCAGTTTTTTTTAAAGGAGTTACCATCTCCCTAATTAAACTCTAAAGCTCTACCTATTACATCCATAAACAGTCAACTTATTAATCATAACCTCGTATCATATAATCATTCTGAACAGACGTAACCGCCTTGCATCTGCAAAAACCAGAGCCTTATGATTCAGTACTACATATTGGTTTAATTATTTATTCACTAGCTAACTAAATGGTAACACAGGACAAACATCCCAACTTAATACATTAGAAACAGGTCCCTAGCGGACTCACAACAATATGGAGGGGCTTGTTACGAAAGACATGGAGAGGGTGAGAGAGACAGAGACACTTAACGTTGGTACATTTTGAAACTACTCTCACTTGTACTTCGCACACGAATCACCTCCCGCTTGGAGTAAGAAATCATGAATGTATTTACGTGGAAATGTCTTGGTTCTTCGTGTATTTCTGTCAGAACCAGGTCTTCTTGGAAAGGGTGTTGGGCCTTTTTTGCGGCACACTTTAAGGCTCTGATTATCCAAAAGTGCTCCCCATCTGTCTTCTACTGTTGTTCTCCACTGCTGTCGTCTGGTATCCGGTGACTTGTGAAGTCCTGAACAGAACTACAGAGTTTATTCTACCTCCATTCACTCTGGAAGATCCTTATTCGAAGCCTTGTCAATGGTTCTCAGTGGGGTGATGAGAGTAGCATACTACAGTGATTTGAGAAGCGTGGTAGAATGGTCCCACTTAAATTTGCTTTCCTAGAGACTTTACTTAGGACAGCTAATCAGCCGTACCAATGATTGTCCGGGAGGTTACTTTATCTGTACCTCGTGTTGAGATTTCAGAGTTCGACTCACTTTGGACGTGAGCTGCAGCTTAATGTCTCTCTGGTCTGATATGTTAATTCTTAACCCATCATTTTATACAGTTTGTTCAAAAGGGGCGGTTCCGTCAGGCTTACACGCTCTCTGACCTCACTCAAGGGAGCGGTGACTACTTACTTGTACAAAGTTATAGAAACAATTTTCTCTTATAGTTTTTAAGATTTTACATCCCTCTCTTAACAAAAATACTCATCATTTTTAATATTTCATGCACAATGCATCGGATGGACACTTCACACATATAGTGGGTATACTTTCCAAGTTACAGTATTTCCTTTATAAAATGTTTAATGACATCACAAAATAGCAACCAAACTGACATTAGTGTTATTTTAGGTCACCTCCACCCATTCCCCATGCTCGGTTAGAAATATTGTTCCAGTATTCGCTTTAGAACGTGTTAGTGTCGGCAGGAAAAGTGTGTTGAAACAAAGGCACATTCCTTGGGTGAATTTGGAGAGGGAGATAGCTGAATGTTCTGTCCTTGATTCACAACAGGGCATGAGCTGTCAGCCCCCATCCAGTTCCATTCAACCCCCTCTGCGGGCGAGAAGGGGTCTGGTTGAAGTTATTTATTGCAAAGCTGATCTGAACTATTCAGACTTATCCTCCCAGGACAGTCATGACAAGCAACAACGGGACGGCCGACGCGCGTAGCGTGTAAAAATCATCTGTCCTCGGTTGCAACACTCACTACTGCGTTCCAAACTGCCCCTGAAAGTAAAATCAGCATAAAACCTGTTCGTCGGGAGCTTCATGAAATGGGTTTCCATGGCGGAGCAGCCGCACACAATGCCAAGCGTCGCTGGAGTGGTGTAAAGCTTGCCGTCATTGGACTCTGGAGCAGTGGAAACGCATTCTCTAGAGTGATGAATCACGCTTTACCATCTGGCAGTCCAACGGTCTAATCTGCATTTGGTGGATGCCAGGAGAACGCTACCAGCCCCAATGCATAGGGCCAACTGTAAAGTTTGGTTGAGGAGTAATAATAGTCTGGGTCTGTTTTTCATGGTTCGGGCTAGGCCCCATAGTTCCAGTGAAGGGAAATCTTAACGCTACAGCATACAATGACATTTTAGACAATTCTCTGCTTCCAACTTTGTGGAAAGTCCTTTCATGTTTCAGCATGACAATGCCCCCGTGCACAAAGCGAGGTCCGTACAGAAATCGTTTGTCGAGATCGGTGTGGAAGAATTGATTGGCCTGCACAGTGCCCTGACCTCAACCCCATCAAACACCTTTGGGATGAATTGGAACGCCGACTGCAATCCCGGCCTAATCGCCCACCATTAGTGCCCGACTTCATTAATGCTCTTGTGGCTGTTGGCAAGCAAGTCACCCGCAGCAATGTTCCAACATCTAGTGGGAAGCCTGAGATGTTCGACGCAGTAGGAAAGGTACACTGGAGGAGCTCCAAAATAAATGACTCCTCCATGGTAATGTCTTGCTGCTTTATGGGCCGTCCTGTGTGTGAGTGATAGCCTGCTCTCGTTATGTTGATTGGGGGAGAGCGAGAGAGATGCATTAGCCATAATTCATTGCCACCTAATGGTCTGCGATTGCTCAATCTCTGAGCAGCAGACCTTTTGTACAGCAGATTGTGATTGTACATATCAATTCCGCTTTCCTCTCCTCTGCTCCAACGAGACACACAAACTATGAAGCGCCCAAGTGACCACAAATTAGATCCTTAATGAATGCCTTGCATTAGTGCTTGCACGCCAATTAATGAGAGGAAACAATGAATAGGAAAACAGACCAATTGAAATGTATCGAATTGAAATTCTGAAGATGTCTGGCAGACAGGCATTTTCGTCCCATCTGTCTCCTTTTCCGTCCAAGAAGGACCCCTGAATGACTGCGTTTTCTGCAGAACGGATAATGATTCACTGGGCTCTCAAGAGTACTTGATAATCATTCCATCTGGGATATGAGGCTGCTGCCCTGTCATCTCCCCATCACTCTTTCCCTTCCCTCCTCCTGCTTCACCCTCCTCTACCCTCATTCCTTTCCTCCATCTTTCCTTCTCTTCTCCCCCCCACAGATCCTAACTGATGACCAGTTCCTACGGGGGTGTCACAGTTAGTACCCGGGACCATCCCCAGTGCCTCTCCATTGCAGCCCAGCCATCACCACTCGGCCAGCCTTTGATTTAATACCAGCCTAAGTGTGAATAAATTCCTGTCATAGCCCATTAAGGGGGCCTTGGAGAGATCTGGCCTGTTATTAATTCTCCACAGCTCCTCTCTTTCTCTCTCCGTCTCTCCTCCTCTCTCGCCTTCCTCCTTCCCTCACTCTGTCCCTCGCTCGTACACACTCCCTTGCTTTTCTTAATATCCTGTTAATTACAGCGTCCGTCCTCTTTATTCAAATGAGAAGGTGAGAAATTAAATGCAATGGATATTTGTAATTCCAAATAGGAGAAGGGTGAGGGGGGTAGCTGTTGTGGATAATGAATTCCAGTGGTATTGGCAGGTTAGCAGCGTTATCTGAAGAGCAGGCCAGGATCTGTGGAGGCCTGATGATAAACAAACAGAGACCTAGATGGTAATGAGACTCACTCGGAGAGAGGTACAGTTGAAGTCGGAAGTTTACATACACCGTAGCCAAATACTCAGTTTTTCACAATTCCTGACATTTAATCCTAGTAAAAAAAAAACTGTTATAGGTCAGTTGGGATCACCACTTTATTTTATAATGTGAAATGTCAGAATAATAGTAGAGAGAATTATTTATTTCAGCTTTAATTTCTTTCATCACATTCCCAGTGGGTCAGACGTTTACATACACTCAATTAGTATTTGGTAGCATTGCCTTTAAATTGTTTAACTTGCGTCAAACGTTTCAGGTAGCCTTCCACAAGCTTCCCACAATAAGTTGGTGAATTTTGGCCCATTCCTCCTGACAGAGCTGGTGTAACTTAGTCAGGTTTGAAGGCCTCCTTGCTCGCACACGCTTTTTCAGTTCTGCCCACAAATTTTCTATAGGATTGAGGTCAGGGCTTTGTGATGGCCACTCCAAGACATTGACTTTGTTGTCCTTAAGCCATTTTACCACAACTTTGGAAGTATGCTTGGGGTCATTGTCCATTTGGAAGACCCATTTGCGACCAAGCTTTAACTTCCTGACTGATGTCTTGAGATGTTGCTTCAATATATCCACGTAATTTTCCTTTCTCAGGATGCCATCTATTTTGTGAAGCACACCAGACCCTCATGCAGAAAAGCATTCCCGCGACATGATGCTGCCACCCCGTGCTTCACGGTTGGGATGGTGTTCTTCTGCTTGCAAGCCTCACCCTTTTTCCTCCAAACATAGCAATGGTCATTATGGCCAAATAGTTATATTTTTGTTTCATCAGACCAGAGGACATTTCTCCAAAAAGTACTATCTTTGTCCCCATGTGCAGTTGCCAACCATAGTCTGGCTTTTTTAATGCCGATTTTGGAGCAGTGGCTTCTTCCTTGCTGAGTGGCCTTTCAGGTTATGTTGATGTAGGACTCATTTTATTGTGGATATAGATACATTTGTACCTGTTTCCTCCAGCATCTTCACAAGGTCTTTTGCTGTTGTTCTGGGATTGATTTGCACTTTTCGCACCAAAGTACATTAATCTCTAGGAGACAGAACGCGTCTTCTTCCTGAGCGGTATGACGGTCATGGTCCCATGGTGTTTATAATTGCATACTATTGTTTGTACAGATGAACGTGGTACCTTCATGTGTTTGGAAATTGCTCCCAAGGATGAACCAGACTTGTGGAGGTCTACAATTTTTTTTCTGAGGTCTTGGCTGATTTCTTTTGATTTTCCTATGATGTCAAGCAAAGAGGCACTGAGTTTGAAGGTAGGCCTTGAAATACATCCACAGGTACATCTCCAATTTACTCAAATTATGTGAATTAGCCTATCAGAAGCTTCTAAAGCCATGACATAATTTTCTGGAATTTTCCATGCTGTTTAAAGGCAGTCAACTTAGTGTATGTAAACTTCTGACCCACTGGAATTGTGATACGGTGAATTATAAGTGAAATAATCTGTCTGTAAACAATTGTTGGAAAAATGACTTGTGTCAGGCACAAAGTAGATGTCCTAACCGACTTGCCAAAACTATAGTTTTTTAACAAGAAATTTGTGGAGTGGTTGAAAAACTAGTTTTAATGACTCCAACTGTATATACTCTCTCTCTCTCAGCTACTCTCTCTCTCTCTCAGCTACTCTCTCCCTCTCAACTACTCTCTCCCTCTCAACTACTCTCTCTCAACTACTCTCTCTCAAATTCAAATTCAAGCTGCTTTATTGGCATGAAAAACATTGTCAATATTGCCAAAGCAACAATGTATACAATATACATTGTAATAAAATGATAAAGAATAACAATTAATAATAATACAAAATGAAATACAAAAATAACAATAGTAGAAATGTAATAAATATAAAAGCTAAACATGCTAAATGAAACTAACTAACTTATAGCTAAATAACTGTCATCTTCACCATTACACCATTACACCAACTACCATCATCATTAAACTGCTATCATTACCATCACCCTACTACCCATAACACTACTATTTGGAATGATATACAACAATGATAATAGAAATAATAGTAATAGCAATAATAGTAATAACAATAATACTAACAATAAGTAAGTTACTATTTACTATGCAGATGTTATTTTTCAGTGTACCTCAGGCAAATACATATTTGGCTGCAAGAGGAGCCATTGCTCCTTTGCCCATGAGTATATTTAGTTTTTCCTCTGTGTTTAGTAAGTTAACATTTGGAATAAATGTAGTCATTTCTGTGAATAAAGAATCTATTGGTGAGGAATATTTCTCACAGTAAAGGAGAAAGTGCAGCTCTGTTTCTACCTCCCCTGTCGTGCAGTGACCACAGACCACATTTCACGCTCCTCTTTGGGTAGCCATGTCTTTTCATGTCCACCGGTTTCTATTGCCAATTGGTGGTCACTCAGCCTGTACTTGGAAAGGATCTGTCTCTGCTCCGTATCTCTGACAGAGTAGAGATAATCAGCCCAATTCATATTCTCTGTTTAGGGTCAGATAGCAATTCAGTCAGCTTTGGGATATTGTTTCGTTTTTCCAATGTTGTAAATATGAGTCCTTTTGATTGGTTCATGATTTTGTTTATTGGAATTCTTTCTTTTGAAGCAGTGCTGGTGTCAGCTTGGTTGGTGAGGTCCAACACCAGCTGACAGAGGGCTCAGCTCTGGGGTTTGAAGTGCTTTAAATTGCAGACTTGAATTCGGACTTGAATTTAGAAAAAAAAAAAGGAACAATCTTTTCTGTATTTTCATTACGGCCCAATTCTGCCCTACATGCATTGGTGGATTTCTCTGGGCTTGCAGAATTTTCTGGCATAAATCTGCATGTAGGGCTTCAATTGGATGTTTGTCCCACATTTTAAAGTCCAGTTTATTGAGTTGCCCCCAAACCTCACTTCCGTAAAGAGCTATTGGTAGGATTACACTGTCAAATATTTTGGTCCAAATTCTAATTGGGATGTTCTGGAGGCTTTTTCTTTGAGTGCATTCACTGCCATATTAAAGTTTCCTGATGCAGATATGGTCAGACCAAGGTATGTGTACTTTTAGTGTGTTCAATTATGGAGTTGTTCAGGGTGATTTTATATTTTTGTTAATGACATATGATTTCCCCCCCCCCAAAAAACAGGATTTTCATATTATTTTTTAATGTACTGCCAGGGCCCTATTATGGCAATATTGCTCTAGAATATTAAGGTTCTGTTGAAGACCTTCTTTGGTTGGTTATGTAAGTACCAAGTCATTAGCATATAGCAGGTATTTTACCTCTGTGTCAAATAGTGTGAGGCTTGGGGCTTGAGAATGGTCAATAAAGCAAGCAAAGATTTTGCCCTCTTTTTTTTTGGTGGTGTGTATAGTGTATATATTTTTTGATGGTGTATTAGTTAGTGTGTATAGTGAATATATGGTCAGTAGTGCGACGGTTGGGGAGAAAGCCAATTTGACATTTACTTATTACATTTTTTTCGTGAAGAAAGTTTTGAATTCTTGAATTCAAAATGCTTCAGAAAACCTTTCCAAGTTGCTGTTTACACAAATTCTCCTGTGATTAATTTTTTAACCCCCTTTTCTCCCCAATTTTGTGATATCCAATTGTTAGTAGTCACTATCTTGTCTCATCGCTCATTGCTCGGGAGAGATGAAGGTCGAAAGCCATGCGTCCTCGAAACACAACCCAACCAAGCCCCACTGCTTCTTAACACAGCGCGCATCCAACCCGGAAGCCAGCCACACCAATGTGTCGGAAGAAACACCGTGTACCTGGCGACCTGGTCAGCGGCCCGCCACAGGAGTCACTAATGTGCGAGGAGACAAGGATATCCCTACCGGCCAAACCCTCCCTAACCCGGACGACGGAGGCGCGAACCCAGAGTCTCTGGGGGCACAGCTAGCCCCCAGTGTTGAACAATTTAAGCACAGCATTTTGAAACTCGGTTGGGCTGTTTTTCAGCATTTCCTTGCTGATGTTATCTAGACCACAAGCCGCCTTTGATTTAATAGATTTGAGCTTTTCATTTAGTTCTTATTGGGTAATCTAATAGATTTTAGTTGTTTTTGATTCAAGGATGTTCAATTTATCTCAAATTTCTAATTGGTTGTGTGGGATGTTTTTGTATAGGTTATCAAAATAAGTTTTCCAAATTCCTTCATCTTGTATGGCTAATTCTTGTGGCTTTGTCGTGCTTAAATTGTTCCACATGTCCCAGAACTGATTTTTGTCAATTGCGTTTTCAATTTCATCTAGTGTCTTGTTGATATAATTCAATTTCTTCTGTTTATGTTTATACTATTTCAGAGTTTCGAAGTATTCATATCGTAGCGCTGGGTTGTTTTGCTGCTTATGTTTTTCATTTGACATTTGTCTTAGGTGTTTTCTAATTGTTTTACATTCATTATCAAACCACTTTTCAGAAACATTTAGTTTTTTTGTTTCTGATGTTGTATTTCTTTGGTTTTGATGCTGCTTTTTGGAATATGAAGTTGATGTTTTGAGTAGCCAAATTGACACCATCTTTATTGTTTTGGTATTGTGAGTTATTGAACAACTGTATATTTCAGTTCAATGTATCTCTCTGGAGCCCATCTGTACCATTGGTTTATGTTGTAGAGTTTATTGGGCTGTTTTTTTGAATGTATATTGCCGGTTAATTTCTACAGAAACACGTTGATCTGACTGTGATCTGACAGTGAATGCACTAATGGAGGAGGGGTCAATGTCAGTGTCTCTCAACTACTTCCTCTCTCTCTCAACTACTTCCTCTCTCTCTCAACTACCTCCTCTCTCTCTCTCAACTACTTCCTCTGTCAACTACTTCCTCGCAACTACTCCCTCTCTCAACTACTTCCTCTCTCTCTCAACTACCTCCTCTCTCTCTTGACTACCTCCTCTGTCAACTGCTTCCTCTCAACTACCTCTCTCTCTCTCTCTCTCCCTCGACTACCTCCTCTCTCTCTCGACTACTTCCTCTGTCAACTACTTCCTCTGTCAACTACTTCCTCTCAACTACTTCCTCTCAACTACTTCCTCTCAACTACTCCCTCTCAACTACTCCCTCTCAACTACTCCCTCTCTCTCTCAACTACTCCCTCGCTCTCTCTCAACTACTCCCTCGCTCTCTCTCAACTACTCCCTTCAATTTACTTTATTGGCTTGACGTAACAATGTATATATTGCCAAAGCTTTCTTTGGATATTTACAATATTAAGATAATAAGAATCAAAATTGACAACAGTAACCAAGGGTCACAATAAGCATACAGTAGAGGACATATGCAGTTTCTCTACCCATCTCTCTGAACCTCAACCTCTCCCATGCTTTCTCTCAACGACTCCCTCTCTCTCTCAACGACTCCCTCACTCTCAACGACTCCCTCACTCTCAACGACTCCCTCACTCTCAACGACTCCCTCTCTCTCAACTACTGTCTCTCTCTCTCTCAACTTCTCTCGCTCTCTCTCAACTTCTCTCTCTCAACTACTCTCTCTCTCGCTCTCTCAATCTCTCTCTCTCTCTCTTGGGCCAGCAACCGAAATGCAGTTAATCCCCAACAGCAACTGCTCCCGGGCTCTGATGATATGGCTGTTGGGTTAAATGCGGAAGACACGTTTCAGTTGAATGCATTTAGTTGTACGACTGACTAGGCATCCCCCTTTCTATCTCTCTCTCGCTACATGCATTAGCAGGCTGTTCACAGGAGGTGCACAAACCTCCATGTTATTATCAGGCTCATATGTAGCCCATTAGAGCAGCCAGGGGCTTTTTAATTGGTGAACAGGAGGTCAGAGGGGAAACGCGGTGCATCGCTTGTTGTTGAAGGATCAGAGTGCTGTGTTTGGAATGAGAAGGTTTTCCAGCAGTTTCTAGTGCTATTAATCTCGAGTGAATTCCCCAATTTTATTTTCAATTTTGTTAAACTGTTTAAGGAATTTGTAACCAAGTTGACTGGAGTTTTTTTTTCTTCTTCTCAAAGTGGGTTTGGATTCGTTAACTACAGCCAGGCTGGCTGAAAGTCTTACTGGTTAGAAAGAGGCAGGAACACCGTGATTCCCACCTGTTAATAAATGGATCCTGTGAACTTTAGATCTGTTGTTGCGAAGAGTAAATCGGGCCAACGACTGGAACCTTCTGGGCCGACAAAAACAAAAAGGGACACTTTGCCACCACTCTCCCCAAACCCTGTTCTCGTTCCCCTTTACATAAGAGGAGCTAAAATAACTTCTCCAGTTGGTTGAGACTTTAAACTAGAATTACACCACCTTTTCATCCTCCCAGATTTCCGCCTGCCTCCTTTTTTTCTCTTCACGGTTGCGTATAAGATCTAGCCCAGATGCTGTAAGCCCCTGACAGCTGAGGCAGAGATGAAAGAGCCCGGCTCGTTGGCACTGAGATGGGGGGGGGCATTACCGAGCAAATGCCAGCCTAAATCCCCTTACACCTGCGAGCTCTCCAAGCTAACCCTCTACATTTTTACTTTATAGTCATTTAGCAGATGCTGTTATTGTCATGCAAAAGTCTGTCGGTCTCGCGGTAATTGACATATTTTACATCTCCAGGCCTCCACTCATACTTGTTGCTGATGCGCGCCTTTTGAACAAATCAATTTAATATACACCATCACAATAAATCCATTGTTTATTTTAGACAGGACTAAAGGAGAATGATGATATGAAGAAAATGTATTTCAGAAGAACAGAATATGACTTGGCCTACTGCATGTTATCTGGCTAAGCGCCGTGCCATGGGCTGTAGGCTCGTTTATTTAACAGACAAGATATGCTAATAAGCCCCATGCCATTATTTTATAGTAAGAAGAATATAATTTAACTCACTGCTCTTGTGGCTGAATGGAAGGAAGCCCCCACAGCAATGTTCCAACGTCTAGTGGAAAGCCTTCCCAGAAGAGTGGAGGCTGTTATAGCAGCAGAGAGGTGACCAACTCCATATTAATGCCCATGATTTTGGAATGAGATGTTCGATGAGCAAGTGTCCACATACTCTTGTTCATGTTGTGTATGTTCTTTTGCAACTCTGACTCTGCCGTAAGAGGGTTACTCCAGATGGGCAAGTTCCTTCGCTTTTATTCATATTGTTTCCCTACTGGATTCTTCTAAACCTATGATCTCTCTCTACTCTTCTCCCAATATCATTCGAAGAGATGATGGGGGGGAGGGGGGGGGCTATTAAGTTGTTATCTAATGAGACTGGATGTTTAATTCTCCTCGTAGGCTCTGAATTTAAAAAAAAAACAACTTTGATTTGAAGGCATCATCTGTATCATCGAAAGTCTTCCCTTCCCTCATCTGCTCCCTCATGTCTCCACTGTCCCGCTTATCTACTTTTCTGCCTGATCACTGTGCAAATGCTTTTATTTGAAGGAACTTGTCGTGGGCGCTTGGTATTGAACCCACAACTTTTGGAGTTTCTAGTTTCCTAGCACAATTCTCAGACCATTTGCACCATCTGAACCCTATATACAAGCTAAATAATCTCACAGGCCCCCAATCGCAACAGGGCAGGTTTCTTCTTGTGCTTCTAATTTAATTATTGCTTATCAATTCACGCCCCGGGCACACAACCTACCCTCATCAGCCTACTCTGGCTTTGAATCCTAAACACTGCTTTCAAGATGGGATGAACTTTTCAACTCTGGGATTACACATTTTCTGTACTGAAAATACATGTATGCCCCTTTGACTGTAAAGTAACTTAAACACTGATGTGAGAGTGGATCCCCTGGTTTTAAAGCGAATATTTAGCGTATTCCAAAGAACGCATTTGTAGTACAAGTGCTTAGGTCAGACGAAATGGGCCTACTCGCTGTTGTTCTGCGAGTCACGTTATCCAGCACAAAAACAGTTATACATCATATGCAATGGGCTGTGTTTGGCCCCGCCATTTGGTTTTAAAGAGAGGGTGTGAAATGGCAGTTTAGCCTTTGTGGTCCTCATATATAATCACAAAGCAGAGCCCAGTCAATACCGCTACCTGGCGGCAGGTCAAGTGCTGCAGAGGGCCGGGCAGGGTGAAGAAGGAAAAGAAAAGCAGCAGAATCAATGGGAACTGTTCTGCCACAGTCAGCTGACACTGCAAGCTTTCCAGCTCAGGGCTGAGGACATATTGAAAGGCGTGGTGTATGCAGAGGATGACAACATGGCCATTGTATTTCTGCCAGTGAGCAGTGGAAGGCGTTATCTTCCCCACCATACCTTGGGCCCTTGTCCTCCTGGGAGGCCCATGTCAGCTAGTGTACACTTGGGCAGTTAAACTTTCTGGATTTTCTTTAAGGGAGAGTTGATCAATTCAATGAAGGAAATGAACCCTTTACACTCGTGGAAATTGGCCTATATGGATAGGGCAAAATGTAAATGTTTATTACGGAAGAAATAATAACCATGGTACCAATGTGGCGCAGCGGTCTAAGGCACTGCATCTCAGTGCTTGAGGCGTCACAACAGACACCCTGTTGCGAATCCAGTCTGTATCATAACCGGCCCTGATTGGGAGTCTCATAGGGAGGCACACAATTGGCCCAGCGTTGTCCGGGTCTGACCGGTGTAGGCCATCATTGTAAATAAGAATTTGTTCTTGACTGACTTGCCTAGTTAAATAAAGGTGTAAAAAAAAAATATATATTTAAAAAAAAGATGACAGTTTGGAGATTATGGGAAAATGATCAGACCAAAGGTGAGGACACAACAGTTCACCTGAAACAAAACATTAAATGAAACATTACCCTGTTGATTTGTATGTGCGTTTTACATCTACTGTTCTTTTCGCCACATCTGTTGATTACAAAGTCTAAAAATACTCTAAATACATTCAGTAACACGGTAAGAATATTCCTGGAACACGCGGGGTAGGTGCAACATACAAAGAACAGGAAGGCTGTTCATGCTCCCAATTCACCACTTTGTTAACAACGTTTCGATCCCAAACGGATTTCCGCCACGTCAAAGAGACGAGAGTGCTCCCAACTCAAAAGATACACATTCCCCTTTACATGACGCATGGTGGGTGTGGAAACAATTCACTTTTGCCCATAGTCAACCATAATGAAGCATACGGGATTATATACATACAAATGGGTCCGAGTTATAACCTAGGCAACAGTATGACCATTGGCCGCGGTGGCCGTAGATATAATTAGTCACCTAATTCAAAAACAACTTGCGTACCTCTAATAATTTGATATCAATTAGATTGGCACATGTAGCAGTTACAGAAAATCTATTATATACATATTTACAAAATGCCATGTTCGGGCAGGTAGCGTTCTCCTGGCATCCGCCAAACCCAGTATCTCCACACCTCCTAGGAGCCTTAACATATTCGATACCAATGTATGTCAGAGAGCTGATGTCGTGACGAGCCTCCATGAAATGCGCAGCCACAGGGCTTCTCTGATCAAGAGTCCTGATATTACTCCTGTGTTCTGCTATCCTTGTTTTCAGAGCTCAGTTAGTGTTTCCTACACAGCATAGACCACAAATACACTTGATCAGGTATACCACATTTGTTGGAGAATAAGTAATGACGCCTTTAATCTTAATGGCCTTGCCCGCGATGTGGTGATTGAACGTTGTGCATTTGTTCGTAAAGTTACACTGGGTAGATCGGCCACATCTCTAATTACCATTCGTCTCATTGTCTAGGTAGGTGCTCTGTGTCACTCTGTACTACAGATCCTGCATATGTGAGACTGTATTAGCTTATGGGGAGACTCTTTTTCAGGGGTACAGGGTGGAAGCTATCTTCGCGTAACAGGGAATTCCTGCTGTTTGGCTTCCCGTATAGGTCCGCATTAGAACCACCCCCTCTCCCTCTATATCAAAATGTCCAGAATACTTGTTTCATGCACACCAAAGGTGATCGTGAGGTTCAGTATTGATGGAATGGAATTTATAAAGTTTGCTGTGCCCTAAAATCGAAGGAATGTCATCAATTAAGTGTTTCCAGAGCTTGATATGGTGCAAGAATGGATTGTTAGGGCTGAAAATCACATTCTATTCGAACAACCCCAAATACAGATTGGCATAATTCCGTGCCATTTGACTCTTATTACATCATTTTACTCTCTTGTTTGTAACCAATCGGTCTTATGTAGCAAAATTTGAAATTGTGTTTTTTTTTTATACATTGAATAAAAGTAGAGACAGAAAATGGTATATCATACACTGCAGTTGAGGAACAATGAGAAAGAAATTCTGCTTTGAAAGTTGATGAACTTGTAACCTCACTTTTGAGAAAATGTTCCTTGAATGTTTTGGTACCTACTGGAGAGCTCTTCTTTGTCTACACCCATTCAGCATCGTTCACACCCTCTTAAGCCTTAGCCCCGCCCAACTATTTAAGGATTCACATGTGAGGCCATGTACTAAACAACCAAAGATTTCAAGACTAAATGCTGGTTTATACTACGGGTGTATTCGTACATTGGAGTGCCAGAGTGCGCTCTGAGCATTTCGTCAATTTAGATCGTTGTCAGATTGTCCGTTCATAAATGTTGAGTGTTTCGCTCTTGGAGCGTTCAGAATGCACACTGGACGCTCGGACCGCGAAGTTGGGTTGATCGGAGTGTTCTGACCTAACAGCAGCAGTCAAGCGCCCAAGCTAACTGGCTAATGTTGGCTAGCTTGCTAGCTACTTCCAGACATAACAGCGAGAACAGCTCACTCTGACCGTTTTAGTAGTCCTAGCAGAGCTGATTAGGCTGTTTTTATGTTATCTAGAGCGTTAGTGACTGTAACTGTGCTGCTGGCAACAATTTAATTATGCTTTTATGCCAACACCGGCCATGTTCAACGGCATTGAGCCTTCGTAAATGTATCAGTTAGTTACCAGCTATGTCTATCGACAGTTGTCATGAACACTCTATTGAAATGGTTACTTGCATAGTGGAGTCTTTGGATTAGACATGTAGCTAAACAATGAACCATAATCCCAACTCATAAGGTTACTACCCTGCATGAATCTGCAGGTAGCAAGCCAACCAGGTTCAATGTTAGCTAGCTAACATTAGGCTATAACTAGCAATGCAAATGGCTCTGAGATATGAATATTAATACACAGATCATACATGTAACGTTAGCTAGCGAGCCAGCCAGAAAATGTATTTGACAAAATTAGAAACATGTAATATCTTGAAAATGTAGCTAGCCAGACTTTCTATCTTGTTCTCTTTTTGACTCGCTCTGCATATTTGCAATCAACTCTAATTCCCCCGGGCCTTCCACTGATTTCAAAACTCGGTCCTCCAGAAAGTGGAGAGCAACACTTTGATATCTTTAAAAAAAAGCTGCGTTAGAAAGGATTATCGACAAATACTGACCAGGTCATAGACAGAAGCGTGCAACATGGCAGACCAATCATAACTCATCTCTTGGCATGTCCAGCCAGTCCATTATCTCAGCCTATCATGGTTAGCAGGAAGGTTCCTGTCTTTTTTCATGGCTAAACCAACTAGTCATTTAAAAAAATGATTTGTATTTATAGATGGCATACAAGTTTGTTATTAAGGCACATGAATGTTCACATGTTCCAGAATGCATTTCTGCCAAAGAATGCATTTGATTAAAAAAAAAGTTTCAAATGGCTCTCCTGTGAAGTAGTGACGTGTGACAAGCGCCTAGTTTCCTGAAACGAGTCACATTTTATTAGATAGCAATGAAATGATAAGTATCTAAAGGAAATAGGCTGTCTTGGCCTAATTCCAAAACTTATACAGCAAATAAAGGTGTTATTGTCATCAAAGAAGGTGAATGATGTGCATTTTATAATGCTTATATTGCTCGTTCATGCGTGCACAGTTTTGTGACAGGTCTGATTTTTATAACAGGAAACATGCGTATCTATGGCACACGCAGATATTTAGTGTGAAATGTACACAATGATTAGGAATGAGGCCCCTGGACATTTTGATAAAAGGGGAGGGGGGTGGTTTTAACACAGACCTATGCAGGAAGCCGACTGACCGGAATTCCCTGTTACCCGGAGATAACTTCCACCCTACCCCCCTGAAAAAGAGCCTCCCAATCAGCCAATACAGTCGCATAATGCAGCATCTGGGGCACACAGAGGGACTATGACAAACAAGCGCACTGTCTGGATGAACGCTTTAGACTCCGGGGTTACCCAGAGGAATGGCTGTATGACACACAGGACTGTTACAAAAATATGACCCAGGATGACATCCTCACTCACAAACCACCCTCTGACCAACGAGTCCAATGCTTCCTTCAGTACTCCCCACTTGGCAAACAGTTCAACCATATCATAAAACATTTAAAAACGCTGTCACATCTTGAGCACAACTGGAAAAGATGTTTAAAAGGTAGTCTTTAGACACACCTCCAACTTCAGTCAAAGGGTGGGGAGGTCTGTCGGTCTCTTCTACCGGTGCCACTTAGCACCTACCTAGACAATGTGTCGGGACGGTAATTACAGATGTGGCCGATGTACCCAGTGTAACTTTACGGACAAATGCACAACGTTCAATCACCACATCGCGGGCAGAGCCATTAAGATTAAGGGCGTCATTACTTATTCTCCAACAAATGTGGTATACCTGATCAAGTGTATTTGTGGTCTATGCTGTGTAGGAAACACTAACTGAGCTCTGAAAACAAGGATAGCAGAACACAGGAGTAATATCAGGACTCTTGATCAGAGAAGCCCTGTGGCTGCGCATTTCATGGAGGCTCGTCACGACATCAGCTCTCTGACATACATTGGTATCGAACATGTTAAGGCTCCTAGGTGGGGTGCAGATACTAAAAACAGACCCGCAGTCATGAGTCATGACCACACTAAAATTCCATGTGACCATTGAGTCACGGTAATTTCCTTTTATATACTCTGGACATGCGTCAGTAGTACCCAACTTGCTAACTACCATTAGGGCCGAATGGCCTGGTACTCAGGGTTCTATTGTCCCTCTAACTACTCTGGCATCAATATAAATGCTATCGAAAATCACATCAAACAATTGTAATTCAAACAGTAGACCTATCATACTTTTAAAAAACACCTCACTGTGATGATCAATTTGGAGAAAGAAGTTCAACAGCAGGTTGAAACAGTGTAAAACATAGTTGTTTGTGGATGTTGTTTCAACACCTAACAACAAAATGGACAGCCCTTTCTAAGGTGATGATTAATTCAAAACACCCATATGCATATTAGAACTTATGCATATGCATAGCCTTATGAGCCCAAACCCAAGAGAATATATATATATATATTTATCCTACTACTACATATTATGCATGACAAAAAAAAAACATAACTCATTTAAGATGTCTTTGGTACATAATTGGTCTAGCCTATACACCAAAATTAAACATTTGAGTAATCGCCTTTGAGTGTGGACTGTATTATGTTGCATACTGGATGGACTGATTACCTTATGCTACACTCCAAAATCCATGAGTCTGGTAGAGAATGTATAGTCAGTCGATGCTGTCGGTTCATCGATTGTGCATGGCGGATTACAGTTAGTTTACAATAAGTGAATTTGTATTTGATTTTGAATAGCCTAGTATTTTTTTTCTATTTTCAGAATGAATTGAGTGACACTTTACCTTCAGCTATACAGAATCTCGCCACCATCCATCTCCCCTTTTCTGTCCATTATTCTTTTCTTGGGTGCGCAGGAAAGCTCTCAACAGTTTAGTGAAATATGTTTCGTTGCGAAAGCATGTCACTATTGATATTCCCGAACAGCTTTCACTTGGATTCCCAAGTGATGCACTGGGTAGCTGCAGGAACAAGGTTTGAGAGCCCATGGCATACAGAGTTTGGGCAGAATATCACCTGTCGGGCAGTGAGAGCATACTCCTCAAACAGTGGTTGATGTGGGGAGGGAAATAAGTGTTCTTTATATTTATTTCTCAGCTGCTCATGTTAAACACAGCTCCGCTATAAAACCGAAGTAGCCTATAAAACAGACTGGCGGGGGAAAAGCACGGCCTCCATTCCATATTTGCACACAGATGACATGTATTTTCCATCCCTGCCCCTGTTCCTGCCCATTTGATGATGGCCATTCTAAATCAAAACTAATTTGACATATTAGTAAAGATGAAATTGAGAATAGTCTGATGGGTGATAATAGGATCACTTGATGAGAGAACAGCTGTACAGCCTGAGACAAGCAACTGAGCTTTTCTTTTTTGCCACTTATTCAAATGATCAATAGCCTATTGTCGCACCATGCAGCCCATATATGTTTTGATTTCTAAACACATTCTAAGGTGTGTATCATTCACAACTAAAGTCGTCAAATAACTCTACATCTAGCATATAGGACCCGTTTCAAAACCACTTTTACACTCCAACATAGCCACTTAATATGCGCACTCACAAAAATATCAAGTTCAATTATATTCTTAGTTTAAAATCAGATCAAATAAATAATGGAACGGGACATGCCGACAGTTTATGGTAGGTGCAGCATAAGAACAAAAAAAGGACAAAGGTTTGAGCGAGAGGACTAAATGATGTCTCCATGTGGCCACACACCTCTCCAAAGTGTGCACAGTTCTTAAGTAGGCTGCTGTCAACTCCAAAGCACACTTACTATCAGAAGACTGCTGGCTTACCCCCTCAGTTCAGTTCTTACTGCTTACTGAGGGACCTGCCTAACTCACTACACAATAGACCTCTACAAAAGTCTGTGGTGGCACTAGATAGTCCACGCAGCATAAAGATGAACCTGTAAAGAAAGTGTCATGAGTTCAACTGACGTTTTTTTTTTTTTCACGACCAACCCCTTTCTTGACAATGGCACACCCACCCAACAGCATGCCCAAAAGAACACCGACGACAACTGAAGATTGTAGCTATGTTTGGTGGAAATGTGAGATGGCGTTTGAACGGGTCTTTGACAAGCTCAGAACTGACTCATCCTCGGCTGCCAATGAAAACGAGGAAGCACTGATAGATTATGGAGGAGGGTGCTCTCGCAGCAATATGAGAACACTCTTCTCCTTTTCTTTCCTCTCTCTCCTCTGTCCTCTCCAACTGCCTAATCCCCTCGCCTCACTCATAGACACTTACACTTGTAATTCCCAGCCAGATCCAACCGGAGTGAAAGCAGCGATTTTGAATAGCCAGCGACAGGGCGGATTAGCCAAGCGAAATCCAGACTGAAGGCATGTTTTTTTTTAGCATGACTCGTTATTCTTGACTTTGGCCGGCAACTTTAAAGCCGTTGGTCAGTTATCGTCGAAATCCGCTCAATTATAAAGCTGCTGGGTTCTGAAAGGGTGGAGGTCGATATTTTTAATTGTAGAAGAAACAGAAAAAGGAGGAATCTCATCTATTGGTATGATATCATAACAAGATTAGTTTTCGTCTAATCATTCAAAACCCTGAATGTCTCTAATGGGACAAAATCCAACAATCAATGAACACAGAAATGTCAATTATGTAAGATAATAGACTGTCTGTACTTTCGGGACTATACCGGACTGTTTGAAAGTAATAGAAATTACAGTGTAAGGGTGGCTGAGATGTTGTTTCCAAAATTTGCTCCTAGAACTCCATCACTCAGCCGAGAGAGAAATCTTTGGCGTATTTGAATGAACCAGAATTTTTACAAGAAGACGGTTTGATCAAAAAGCCTTACGTCTCTCACCCCCATTACTGAGGACGGCTCCTTTTGATATCATTTCCAGATGAGGGTTGAAGAGAATCAGATGAAGGGAACGGAGCGAGAGAGAGGAACATCCCCAACCCTTCGGCCTCTACGTTCACTCAGTCCACAGAGTTCTATATGATAAGCCATCGCCTCTCCGATAGCTCTCGCACTCCTTCCAATTGTTCTCCTTTAAAGGTGTGACTAATGACGAAGTCATTCCGTTTCAAATCTAACCGTCCCTCAGATATGCATATCCCCTTTGTCTGTTTGCTTTTTTTTAACACACTGATTCGACTTGAGAGGAACCCTTTCAAGTCAGACTAAGAAAGGAGAAGATCACGGAAGCTGTCAAGATAAAAGTTCTGGGTATTAATGAGTAATGGGTATCATCGTGAAATCGCTCTTCTCTCACTCAGCAGATTTGGAAGGACAAAGATAAAGTACATATGAGAGGAGATATGCTGACATGAGAATTGCCGGTGCCCTGGAGCATTCCAACATCTGCCCGAGCGAAACCGCCTCTCTGTCCTCTGCCCAGGTGTGCCATGAAAGCAGGATCTTCTCGGCAGTTGGCTGTCACTCGTCACGTTCACCTCACAGCCCTGGAAACACTTTCATCCCCCCCATCTCATCTTCCCCCATACCACAGCTGGCTGTCATGGGAAAGAGGAAACAACTATAACAGTAACCTGCGTGCACGTACACTCGTCTGTCAGCTCACTGTAGTGTACTGTATCAAGCTGTGCCTATGCTAGCTCAGGTAGGCCTATTGTCTGTGGAAGGCCTCTACAGACGGCAGCTGAAAACGCAATTCTGTGTTTACTTTCATGATTTGTTGACCAGCCACCCTGCTGCGGCTTACACAATGTCAAAAGGAATGAATGTGGATGAAAACGGTCTTGAGTGGCAGGCAAGGAAATGAGAGAGCGCATCCCCAGGATCCCTGAAGTGAGGGAGGGAGTTGGACCCTGTGGCGGAAGGCAGGCTAGGCTGTCAGAGGAGCGGAAGGCATGGCTGTTCTCTCTCAAGTTTGACCAACCAGTCAGAACCATCACTTTCCATCAGCAGTGGGATCGTTCATAGACCTGCAGCTCTGAAATATGAGTGTTAAAAACATATTCCACTGTCTTCCGTTTTTCTCCCAACGGAAGACTTGCTGTGTGAGTCTCATGACTGAACTGAAATTCCAAAGATTTACTGATAAATCTCTCAACTCATAGAGGATAAAGAACAGCTTTTTTTTAGTCACTGGTGGGGTTAATGAGGTACATCCCATATAGTACAGTACACACTCCTCCCTCCCAGTGACTCATAGTGAAAGGCTGGTGGCAAAAGAGAGAGAAGAACCCCCTAGAGACACACTGGAACTGTTCCAAATGTTCCACTCCGGAATATCTTCCAAGGACAATCAGATAAATAGTTTATATTAAGAGGGGCTGTGTGAAATCGATTGCTGAAGGTGTTATCTGCGCTCGCAAAAAATGGCTGGTAATTAGTCACGGCTAAAGGAGCATTAGAGAGCGCAAAATGGATTTCATCTTAATATACAGTGCCGTGAAAAAGTATTGCCCTCTTTCTGATTTTCTCTATTTTTGCTTATGTTTGATACTAAATGTTATCAGATCTTCAACCAAAACCTAATATTAAATAAAGAGAACCTGAGTTTATAAATAACAAAAAGTTACATAACTTTGTTAATTAAATAAATAACATAAGTAATTGCCCAATTGCACTCAATTACTGGTTGTGTCATCTTTTAGCTGCAATGACTGCCACCAAATGCTTCCTGTAGTTGTAAGTCAGTCTCTCACATCGCTGTGGAGGAATTTTGGCCCACTCTTGCATGCAGAACTGCTTTAACTCAGCGACATTTGTGGGTTTTGAATCATGAACTGCTCGTTTCAAGTCTTGCCACAACATCTCAATTGGGATTAGGTCTGGACTTTGACTAGGCCATTCCAAAACTTGTTGCTTTTTAACCATTTTCATTTAGACTTTGTATGTTTTGGATCATGACCCAGCTGCGCTTCAGTTTCAGCTCACAGTCGGATTCCCTGACATTCTCCAATACAGAGCAGAATTTATTGTTCCTTCTATTAAAGGCAATTCGTCCAGTTCCTGTGGCAGTAAAGCATCTCCAAATCATCACACTACTACCACCATGCTTGACCGTTGGAATGAGGTTCTTACTGTGAAATGCGGTGTTTTGGTTTTTCACCAGGCATAAATGGGACCCATGTTATCCAAAAAGTTATACTTTTGACTCATTTGTCCATAGAACATTCTTCCAAGAGTCTTGATGATCATCCAGGTTAATTATGTTCTGCATCAGAGAATTCTACAGGAGAATGTCAGACCATCAGTCTGTGAGCTGAAGCGCAGTTGGGTCATGCAGAAAGACAATGATCCAAAACATACAATCAAGTCTAAATGAGAATGGTTAAAAAGCAAGACATTTTAAGTTTTGGAATGGCCTAGTCAAAGTCCAGACCTAATCCCAATTGAGATGTTGTGGCAAGACTTGAAACGAGCAGTTCATGATTCAAAACCCACAAATGTCGCTGAGTTAAAGCTGTTCTGCATGCAAGAATGGGCCAAAATTCCTCCACAGCGATGTGAGAGACTGACTTACAATGACAGGAAGCATTTGATTGTAGTCATTGCCGCTAAAGGTGGCACAACCAGTTATTTAGTGTAAGGGGGCAATTACTTTTTCACACAGGGGAATTGGGTGTTGCATAACTTAAAATACAAAAAATCACAAAGGGGCAGTTCACTGAACTGCAGATACAGTAGCTCCTGAGTGTATCTCTCCCCATGCTATCTTCTGAAAGCTAGTCAGACCACTATGGCTAGGTAGACTTCTCCAACGCTGGTGCTAGGGCCTGACTTAAGTCCTATAAGGACACTGTTGGCAGGTGTGCTTTTGGAGCAGCTTAGGCTCTGCCATTATTTGTTTGTGCCTAAACCTCAGCAATAAGGCACTTGAGTAAACCGCAGCTGTTGACTAAGATTGGACTTGTGTATTCAAAGGTAATCTTCAGTCAACTGTCTGAGTGATTGACTTTGCCCTGTTGCGTTGTGTACTATACCTGTGAGTTAGGGCCAGATGTGTTAGTTTAGAGATTAAACTACTGCAGGGATTGATCATGTCAGCCAATCAGCTCTCCTAGTTGAAAAACAAAAAGAAAATCCTCCCATGAAAAACAACCGTATGTTCTTTCAGTTGAGGCTCTTGAACCTAATGCCCCTTCCAAAGCTTTTCAAAGGCATCTTATCAACCAACCACCACTGTGTAAATACTTATGTGGCTACGGCTTGTTTGATCGACTCTGACAATGTGATTTCATGTGCTTTATTACAGAAGCTCAAACAGAAGAACCAACAGCTGAAGCAGATAATGGACCAGCTCCGAAACCTCATCTGGGAGATAAACTCCATGCTGGCTGTTAGGAATTGAATGCCAAACACGGCGACACAGAGGGCGTGCATACACACACACACACCACCGACTGGAAGATGGCTATTAACTGGATAAGTGACAGGGTCCCTCTAAGGTGGCACTTAAGAAATACAGGCTTTCACAATATACTACTCTTTCCCACAAGATGAGTTGGGAGAGAAGAAGAATGAAGATAAGTCATGCAATGGGGAAATGCTGATATACATTAACCGGCCAATTTATTAGGCACACCCATTTAGTACTGGGATCAGACTGGTCATCTGCTGCAATAGCCCCATCCATGACAAGGACCAATGAGTTGTGTGTCCTGAGATGTCGTTCTGCACCATTATTTGTTTGTAGCCCACTTGTTAACTTGCATGAGTCTTGCCATTATCCTTCGACCTCTCTCATCAACGAGCTGTTTTCTCCCACAGGACTGCCGCTGACTGGATGTTTTTTTATTTGTCGCACCGTTCTTGGTAAACCCTAGACACGGTCATTTGTGAAAATCCCAGGAGCGCGGCCGTTTCTAAGATACTGGATCCGGCGTGCTTGGCACCGACGATCATACCATGCTCAAAGTTGATTAGGTCACTCCTTTTGCCCATTCTAACATTCAATCGCACAATAATCGAATGCCTCGATGCCCCTCTGCATGCTTTATACAGCAAGCCACGTGACTCACTCTCTTTAGGAGCGATCCATGTGTGTGAACGGGATGTTGTACCTAATACACTGGCCGGTGAGTGTAGTTATCGCCTACAATATGGTTGAGGACTTTCAGAGTTGTGGTTTGAAAGACTATAGTCATGGCTTTCAGTAGAATTCAAATCAACCGTTGATTTATTGTAGGCACTAGGTATAAATGCAGGACAATATGTAGTCAATCGTACAACATTTTATATATTTAATCTCTATCCCAAAATATGACAAATACTCAGATTACCCATTTAAAGGGGTTTTGATGTTCTATTTCCCTCAATATGTTTTTATACATTCCTTAACCATTTTAGCTAAAAGGACATACAGGGCAACATTTGTGAAGGAGAGCACAGACATGTAAAAAAATACTAGGGCACATTGTTGAAAATAAGTTTCAAATTAAATCACTGCCAGATTGAGGTTTGCATTATTTTTACTGGACTTTTTATGATCATCACAATGTCTCGTTAACTTTTGTAATTCTATGGCGCTATAAATCCTGCTGTGATTTAGGCCACTGTTTCTTTCTGTTCTATTTTTAGATCTGTGTTCTCACTGCTCACGAGGACCGTCAGATCAGGTCTCTTTGTGGTCTTTTTGGATTGTCCCCAGGCTTTAAAAGTAAAACAAAAAAATTCCAGCCAGAAACAGTGCCGGCCCAGCCAATAAGCGACATAAACAACTTAGTAGGGTCCCGTGGCCACTGGGGCCCCCTGACCCTTTGATTGAATCCTGGTGTTATTATACTGATGATTTGTCGGAACAGAGGGTTTCTTTACGTACAGTGCATTCGGAAAGTATTGAGACCCCTTCACTTGTTCCACATTTTGTTACAACCTTATTCTAAAATTGATTAAAATATTTTAATAGTTTAATAGTTTTTCCCTTCATCAATCTACACACAATACCCCATAATGACAAAGCAAAAACAGATGTAGAAATTTTAGCAATATTACAAAGAAAAAAACTATCACATTCAGACCCTTTACTCAGTACTTTGTTGAAGCACCTTTGGCAGCGATTACAGCCTCGAGTCTTCTTGGGCATGATGCTACAAGCTTGGCACACCTGTATTTGGCTTCTCCCATTGTAGCTTCTCCCATTCCTTTCTGCAGATCCTCTCAAGCCCTGTCAGGTTGGATGGGGAGCGTCACTGCACAGCTATTTTCAGGTCAGATATGTTGGATCGGGTTCAAGTCCGGGCTCTGGCTGGGCCACTCAAGGACATTCAGACTTTTACCGAAGCCACCCCTATGTTTTCTTGGCTGTATGCTTAGGGTCATTGTCCTGGTGAACATTCGTCCCAGTCTGAGGTCCTGAGCGCTATGGAGCAGGTTTTCATCAAGGATCTCTGTAGTTTGCTCCGTTCATCTTTCCCTCGATCCTGACTAGTCTCTCAGTCCCTGCCTCTGAAAAACATCCCACAGCATGATACTGCCACCACCAAGCTTCACCGTATGGATGGTCTTGGCCAAGTGATGAGTGGTGCCTGGTTTCCTCCAGACGTGACGCTTGGCATTTAGGCCAAAGAGTTCAATCTTAGTTTCATCAGACCAGAGAATCTTGTTTGTCATGGCACCTAAAGGACTTTCAGACTTCGTGGCAAACTCAAAGCAGGCTGTCATGTGCCTTTTACTGAGCAGTGGCTTCCGCCTGGGCACTCTACAATAAAGGCCTGATTGGTGGAGTGCTGCAGAGATGGTTGTCCTCCCATCTCCTCAGAGGAACTCTGGAACTCTGTCAGGGTCACCATCGGGTTCTTGGTCACCTCCCTCACCAAGGCCCTTCTCCCCCAGTTGCTCAGTTTGGCTAGACGGCCAGCTCTAGGAAGAGTCTTGGTGATTCCAAACTTCTAACATTCATGAGTGATGGATGCCACTGTGTTCTTGAGGACCTTCAATTCTAAATACATTTTTTGGTACCCTTCCGCATGTCTGTGCCTCGACACAATCTTGTTTTAGAGCTCTACGGACAATTCCTTCAACCTCATGGCTTGGATTTTGCTCTGACAACTGTGGGACCTTGCATAGACAGGTGTGTGCCTTTCCAAATCATGTCCAATCAATTTAATTTACCACAGGTGGACTCCAATTACGTTGTAGAAACATCTCAAGGATGATCCATGGAAACAGGATGCACCTGAGCTCAATTGAGTGTTTTTGTTTTGTCATTAATTTTAGAATAAGGCTGTAACATAAAATGGTGAAAAAAGTAAAGGGGTCTGAATATATTCCCGAATGCAGTGTAGGTGATGGTTTCTACGGTTGTAGCTGGAGGGAGTAGACCTACAGCTCCATCTGGTTGTTGACAACTATCATTTTAGCTAAGCCTAACCCTTTTCCTAACCTTAACCTCAGGTTGGATTCATTCTGTATCGTGGAAGATCTGCATTACAATGTAAAGGTAATTTCCAATTAGGTCGACATATGCAGCATTTGCCGTGAATGCACTCCCTGCAAACGCTATAACACAGATCTCCCGCAATACAGATTAAATCCAACCCCTCATTCTCCTAACCTGCTACGTAAACAAACCATCAGTCTCGACAAATCATTAGCATCACATCGGCCTCAATCATGTTCTGAGGGAAGCTCCGTCTTGAGCAGAACTAATGTGATTGGTTGGATGAAAGTAGGTGGTTAAAAATATGTTGGAGGCATTACATGCGTGTTGCGACCCGCTTGGATGCCAGTTCAAATCAAGATTACGACTTTTGTTTTCCAACCTTACCGAACATTCTTAACTAATTACATTTCTAATCTATTAACTTTCAACATTTGACTGAACAGCTTTAAATATGTGAAAACATCAGAGCATTAAATAACTTTCAGTCAGGAATGTAGGGTAGGTAGCTTGTTACTCCCAAGTAGTCTTCTTACAAATCAGTCAGTAAGCCCATGTTGGCTAAAATGTTTTAGGTTGCTAGGTAAGTTAGTCTAGCCAGATATCTAAACCTTGTAGTAATTATGGCTGAATTACGAACCAGGTATGCAGGGGACGTGCCCAGGGGCCCGGACCTCCAGCGGGCCCCCATAGATTTTTTTAGTCACTCTCTCAGATGTCTTTAAAATGGCATAAGCCATGGCAAAATATGGAGAATTGCAGGA
This sequence comes from Oncorhynchus clarkii lewisi, assembly GCF_045791955.1. Classification (NCBI taxonomy): domain Eukaryota; kingdom Metazoa; phylum Chordata; class Actinopteri; order Salmoniformes; family Salmonidae; genus Oncorhynchus; species Oncorhynchus clarkii. Next base: position 36,021,847 of record NC_092178.1, on the reverse strand, counting down.
AATTTGCTTTTAAACTGAAAAATGTTCTATCAAACCCATGGCAAAACCGCACATTTCTCTCTCCGCTGCCAAGAGGGGGGCCCTAAAAAGGTTTTGCCAGCAAGCTTGTTTTTTTTTAGCATAAGGCCGACAGTTTCTCTGTGGCCGACAGAGAAACAGAATGGGAAGGCCGCAGGCTATCAGGTCTCATATTAATATCAATATTATCCTCAGATAAGATTACGATAAATAATTAAGAAGATGGTTGGGGTCATATCCAAGTTGTGTTATGAGGTTATTGTCCTCAGGCAAATGATAGAGGACAATTTGGAGTATGCAACTCCATCTCAAATTTCACACTGTTCCCTATATAGTGCACTACTTTTGACCAGAGCGCATGGGTCTCCGGTCAAAAGCAGTACATTATGTAGGGGATATGGTGTCATTTGGGAAGCAGAATAGGGAGGAAAGCAAAGACGCTCCTTCCACAGAATAAGAATCAATCGCTATAGTGGATCATGATTTATTTTCACAAACCAGGTTTCCAGCCAAACTTTTTATGCTTGTAAAAGTACGGTACAAGGGGGTAACCCCCCCTGTAATTCACATTAACACCACAAGATGTCACCAAATTATTTTCCTTGTCACTGCTCTTGCTCAACAAAAATATCCTCTGTGTCATCACAACTGAGATATTTCAAAACGATTGTGGTAAATTTGTAATTTTCTTGCTATTTTCAAAATGTTGTAGATATATTCCAATAAAGCTTTTTTTTTTAATGAGATACACAAGTAGGAAAGCCTTATGATAAATAATCCACTTGTTTAGAGAGAAATGTAGGTCATTTTTATTTAGTAAAGGGGGTAGCTGGCCCTTGGGGGCTAGTTTCCCCTTTATGGTTATGAATGTGTTTCTACCTGTCATTTAGACAATGACTAGCCCAGTTAGTGAAGTTGCTAGCTAGCATAAACTAGTGCTATCAGTAAATGCTAGTCAGCATAAGGTGCTAGGAGTGCTAGCTAGCAACCTTACTACCAGATTGTCTGAGGTTAAATACATTAAAAAGATAACGTAACTTATTTGCAGTTAGAAATGTTTACACTAGTGACTGATAGCGTTACATTTAATGTTACTTTGTACCCTTTTATGTATTTTGTGTCACATAGCTTGCTATGTTTTTAAGAGAGAGCTTTTCAATTGGCATCTCTCCTCCTTTTTTCAGTCACAGGTGGGGACTGGATTAGGTGTGAGCAGTGCAGGTGGTGGGCGGAGGTTTACTGGGGATAGCTTTATTTGTGACCTATGTACAAATTAGAATTGTGCAATGTTACACTGAATTGAGTTAAGTTGTTATATTCCATTCCAAATGTCGATAAAATACCCTAGACAATGTGGGATCTTTTTGTGTCGGTAAAATCAATTATGCTGGAAATGTTTTTGTGCGCAAATATGGATATAATAACCCATCATGTCGAAGTAACTTGGAGTCACGCGATGACATGTGTAGTCCTCCCACTACGACTCGTCCGGGAAAGCATGCTGTTTATTAGGATACAGATTAAATCATTTCACAGGGTGGTGAAACTGCAAGGTGATGAGCTTGACATGATCAAAAAATGAAACGCCCCTTTTTCAGGACCCTGTCTTTCAACGATAATTTGTGAAAATACAAACACCGTTTCCAATGCTTGTTCAATGAACCATAAACAACGAATGAACATGCACCTGTGGAACGGTCATTAACACACTAACAGCTTACAGACGGTAGGCAATTAAGGTCACAGTTATGAAAACTTAGGACACTAAAGAGGCCTTTCTACTGACTCTGAAAAACACCAAAAGAAAGATGCCCAGGGTCCCTGCTCATCTGCTTGAACGTGCCTTAAGCAAGGAGGCATGAAGATGTGGCCAGGGTAATAAATTGCAATGTCTGTACTGTGAGACGCCCAAGACAGCGCTACAGGGAGACAGAACGGACAGCTGATCGTCCTCGCAGTGGCAGACCACATGTAACAATACCTGCACAGGATCGGTACATCCGAACATCATACCTGCGGGACAGGTACAGGATGGCAACAACAACTGCCCAAGTTACACCAGGAACGCACAATCCCTCCATCAGTGCTCAGACTGTCTGCAATAGGCTGAGAGAAGCTGGACTGAGGGCTTGTCGGCCTGTTGTAAGGCAGGTTCTCACCAGACATCACCGGCAACAACGTCATCTATGGGCACAAACCCACCGTCGCTGGACCAGACAGGACTGGCAAAAAATGCTCTTCACTGACAAGTCTCGGTTTTGTCTCACCAGGGGTGATGGTCAGATTTCGCTTTTATCGTCGAAGGAATGAGCGTTACACCGAGGCCTGTACTCTGGAGCGGGATCAATTTGGAGGGTCTGTCATGGTCTGGGGCGGTGTGTCGCATCATCAGACTGAGCTTGTTGTCATTGCAGGCAATCTCAACGCTGCGCATTACAGGGAAGACATCGTCCTCCCTCAAGTGGTACCCTTTCTGCAGGCTCATCCTGACATGACCCTCCAGCATGACAATGCCAGCCATACTGCTAGTTCTGTGCGTGATTTCCTGCAAGACAGGAATGTCAGTGTTCTGCCATGGCCAGCGAAGAGCCCCGGATCTCAATCCCATTGAGCACGTCTGGGACCTGTTAGATCAGGGGCTAGGCTTTTTATACCTACAGGGGTCATAAAATGATATGACAATCTTAAAACAATTCCATGTTAGCTTAGTAGATATTGCAATCCAAGGGCTTAGACCTAGAGGGGTTTTAAACCCCCCAAAATTTGCCTTGTCTATCCTGTAATGTAACCTGACATTACTATGCTTAGCAGTAGGCTAGACATTGTCTCAAAGCAATAAACAGTCATGCATCAATGATCAAATGTTTCTTTTTTATTATAAATCATTCTTACAAAAATTGGCATGTTTCTATTTCATTTACCTCTATAAAAGTCATTTGTTAATTACAAGGTAGGCAGGAGGAAGGCATCAGGACAGCTGGGAGCAAATTAAGTTGTTAAAAAAAAAAAAAGATATCTTGTCTGTCTGATACAGCCAAGTACTGATAAATAATTCCATAGAAGTGGTCATGCAGGTGCGTTGTCAGCCATCACCACAGTTTAATATCCGACAGAAGAGTGGTCAAGAATGAATGAAAGCGGTGCCAAATCTCCAGTGTACGTCCAGTTGAACGAGAGCCCTGTATGGTGCTCCTCTTCTGACCGACAGTTCAAAATGTCAGTTTGTTACCATGAGCTCAAAATCCAAAATTTGATTGAAAAAACAAAACAAAAAAAATCAGACAGAACCATCCTGCACATCCAACCACACTGATACAGATGCCATGCATTGATAAACCATAGAATGTCTGGTATCCTATGGTTTTATGGAAGGACATGTTTAAATGGAGAGTTGTTTTACATTTGTACCAGATATGACAGTCAAGAGAATTGCCAGTTTTCCCCAAAACTATCAATGAGCATGCAGATGTGGACAGTGACAAAAAAAACATGGTGAATCTAAAATACACTGTAGCAACAAACGGAAACCCTCGATCTGTTCAAGAGACCCAGCTGCCATCGAAATGCTCACAGCAAATCCAATTCTAGATTGGTATCATCTTGTCTCCATGGTGATTATGAATTAACTGACATGGTAACACAAATGGATTTCTATAATGGTTGCAGTTGCTCTATAGATGAAGATTTTAAAAGCAAAAAGGGATGGTTTTATTCCATGAAAACAAAAAATATATATATATATTGGCAACAATGTGAAAATTAACCCTCCTATTATGTTGTAGGTCAATTTGACCCATTTCCACATTTGTGTTGTCTAAAATACTAGTTAACCTCTTCCTCCATGAAAATTACTTTTCCTCATATAGGGTCATGAACCTAACTTCAAAATGTGGACACGCTGATATGTTGTGGAATGTGTGTAGATGTTGTATACATACTGTTGTGGGTCATTTTGACCCAGAGGCTTTCATTGTGTATAGATATTTGCACAGGTCCAAAATAAATGAGGTGTCTGATGTATTCTGTTTTGACTGGTTCTGGTTGCACTTTTAGAATTCTGTTTGGGTGGAAAGGAGTTTCCCCAAGCTTCTCCTTCTCAGTGCGAGAGCAGCAGATCGCCGACACAGACAGTCATACATATGAGCTCCAAAAGATTTTCAGTCATTGAAGCCTCATCACAAACTTTGGACTGTGACAGTGAAATAGAAGAGGTTTCAGAGACAGGACAATGCTATTGATCCAGATTTGTGAATATTTCTCTGATGAAGAGGATTCAGGAGGTGGAGTCTGCCATACCATCCCCTCCATCCGATGAGAGAGAGAGAGCATCATGCAACAGTCATCATCCAGAGAAGAGAGGACATGGACATCTAAAGATGGTTATATTAGAATGGTCACAACAGCGAAGTCAAGGTAGACTGTCAGCTCAAAATTGTTCCAGGGCCCCGGCAAAGACGGTAAAACCAGCACCATTTGTGTAGAATGCAATAAATCCAGTTAAAGTCTGAATTTTACATACACTTAGGTTGGAGTCATTAAAACTAGTTTTTCAACCACTCCACAAATGTCTTGTTAACAAACTATAGTTTTGGCAAGTCGGTTAGGACATCTACTTTGTGCATGACACGCCACTTTTCCAACAATTTTTTACAGACAGATTATTTCACTGTATCACAATTCCAGAGGCTCAGAAGTTTACATACACCAGGTTGACTGCCTTTAAATAGCTTGGACAATTCCATAAAATTATGTAATGGCTTTAGAAGCGTCTGATAGGCTAATTGACATCATTTGAGTCAATTGGAGGTGTACCTGTGGATGTATTTCAAGGCCTACCGTCAAACTCAGTGCCTCTTTGCTTGACATCATGGGAAAATCAGCCAAGACCTCAGAAAAGAAATTGTAGACCTCCACAAGTCTGGTTCATACTTGGGAGCAATTTCCAAACGCCTGAAGGTACCACGTTCATCTGTACAAACAATAATAGTATGCAAGTATAAACACCATGGGACTACGCAGCCGTCATACCGCTCAGGAAGGAGACGCGTCTTGTCTCCTAGAGATTAACGCACTTTGGTGCGAGAAGTGAAAATCAATCCCGGAACAACAGCAAAAGGACCTTGTGAAGATTCTGGAGGAAACAGGTTCTTTTGTATCTATATCCACAGTAAAACGAGTCCTATATCAACATAACCTGAAAGGCCGCTCAGCAAGGAAGAAGCTACTGCTCCAAAACTGCCATAAAAAAGCCCAACTACGGTTTGAACTGCACATGGGGACAAAGATTGTACTTTTTGGAGAAATGTCCTCCGGTCTGATGAAACAAAAATAGAACTGTTAGGCCATAATGACTCGTTATGTTTGGAGGAAAAAGGGGGAGGCTTGCAAGCCGAAAAACGCCACCCCAACCATGAAGCAAGGGGGTGGCAGCATCATGTTGTGGGGGTGCTTTGCTGCAGGAGGGACTGATGCACTTCACAAAATAGATGGCATCACGAGGAGAGAAAATTATGTGGATATATTGAAGTAACATCTCAAGACATCAGTCAGGAAGGTAAAGCTTGGTCGCAAATGGGTCTTCCAAATGGACAATGACCCCAAACATACTTCCAAAGTTGTGGCAAAATGGCTAAAGGACAACAAAGTCAAGGTATTGGATTGGCCATCACAAAGCGCTGACCTCAATCCCATAGAAAATGTGTGGGCAGAACTGAAAAAGCGTGTGCGAGCAAGGAGGCCAACAAACCTGACTCAGGTACACCAGCTCTGTCAGGAGGAATGGGCCAAAATTCACCCAACTTATTGTGGGAAGCTTGTGGAAGGCTATCCGAAATGTTTGACCAAAGTTAATTTAAAGGCAATGCTACCAAATACTAATTGAGTGTATGTAAACTTCTGACCCACTGGGAATGGGATGAAAGAAATAAAAGCTGAAATAAAAAATCACTATTATTCTGACCTTTCACATTCTTAAAATAATTTGGTGATCCTAACTGACCTAAGATAGGGAATTTTTACGAGGATTAAATGTCAGGAATTGTTTAAAACTGAGTTTAAATGTATTTGGCTGAGGTGTATATGTAAACTTCCGACTTCAACTGTACATCTGCAGAAAGCACACGTGCATTGTGTTCAACATGTGGGATAATTCTGACCAATAGGGTCAAATCACACCTAAGTGTTACTGGGAAATACAAAAAAATATGCCTTCTTGGGGAAACAGAAAATGCTGGTTTGTGACAAATATATTTAACAAATAGTTCAATGTAGAGTTTTTGAAATCAAATGTTCTTGTATTTCTTCTTTATGAAAGGTCTGACAAGACAAACGTTTTGGCTGTTTTTACTTGATTCTTTGACTGTCGAGTGTGTTTACACTGTGCGGGTCAATCTGACCCATACCACAATGGACTTATTTTTTCCCCCCAGCAAAAGCACAAGGGTTAAAGAAATGTATATAACTTACAAAATCAGATTTCTTTTTTTGCTCATCAACTATTCCTTCAGCCATGAAATCCTGTTATTTTCCCCTGTCATTTCATACTATACACAGTCTGGTTTTTCTCACATATGAAAATAAATATACATGTTTATGTACAGAAATGTTAATGTCTCTGGTTTCGCCCGTGAAGTCAATGTGCAAGGCCTGGGACTTTCGCTCTTGAGATAATAACAAGTTCGTTCAGACAATTCTAGATAGAAAAAGGCTTGATACAAAGATGCTTGACTGAACTTCAAAAAAGGGGACCAGATGCAGGCCAACGTTTTTCAGAATCATTGAGATGCATGTCTAGTGCCAAGAGATCCAAGGCTTGCTGTAAGTCAACATCAAAATACAACGTAAATCTCTCTTGGCCAATATCAAGTCATACAAGTTCATTCCAAAACTTCTCCCGAGTACATTGCCAGAAAAAAAATAAAACGTGAAAAAAACAACAATATATTGACAATATACCAGCTTTGAAACTGTACTAAATCTAACTGTAGTGTAGTATTAAGTGTTATGCTGATAATATCACATATGACATTGTGAAAATGACAAGAGTAGATGGGCTAGGCCCACCAATGACACAATATCAACTCATTGGCCATGTATACACCTAGTGGACACTGACCTCCATTGATTGTTTCCTGATATGGAAGATGAAAACAACAACATCAAAATGTAAAAAAAAAAAGAGTCTACAACGACCTCAATGAGAAATGACGCAGATACGACGAAGGGGATAGAAAAAAAAACAGATAGTTGAGCTTAGGCTCACAGCTGATACACTATGGGCCGGTTTCTCGGGAGCCAGATGCAGCCTAGTTCTGAACAAAAATGCACTTTCAATGGACACCTTCAGTCACCTTCACGATAAAAAAAGGCCACTCAAGCACACTTACGCTCCTTCAAGTCTTCAGACATTCAAGTACCTGTTTGAGTGAACTAGCAGGGCTCTTTGTGTGGTACAAAGACTAAAGCCTGTTCACAATGGGATTTCCCTATAAAGCCATGAGCTTCCACATCTCAAAGCTATTTCCTTGAAATTGATCAATTAAAAGGAAGTATGGAGGTTTTTCATATCTGACCACAATACAAAACAACGCGTCAGACCAAATGTAGTTGAGCTGGGATGAGTCTATTGTGAGCACACCAGCATCACAGGAAAACTAGGAGCAACAGAAATGATGAACAAAGAGGGTAATGAAGAACATTACAATGACAAGGCTAGGTGAAGTGGGGCTGGTTGTCTTTTCACTGTACGCCTAGAGCCAAAGGGTCATGGTTGTGGGTCACCGCATCCAGAGCAGAGTCAGACATGATGGGAAATATAGAGACAGACGGTTTTCAGCACGGGCTGCTCCCCAGGGAAACCCAACACTTCAAATGAAATGGCTTTCTCTAATTAAACACAAAACATATGTCCTCTGACAAATGGTGTCGGAAATGCCTGTGTCTATCGAATGGCTTTGAGGCTTGTAATTTCACCAACATCATTATGATGAGGGCATCTAGAAAGAACAACGAATATTACAGAGGGCATTTCGACCAGATAGCATGTTCTCCTGCTTTCGATATCGATTTACGGAAAATATGTGCAATAAGCAATTTTAAAAAAGGCAGCCCTAATGTGAATTTCGGGGACGTGGCACAACAGACGAGTCACTGAAATCTGTAACACCCCTGTGGAAATGAAGCAGGGTCTAAATTTAGCATGCACTCCTGCCACGGGATTGCTCAAACAATAAAGGGGAAATAAAATGGGTGAAAAGGGTTTGGTTAAGAAGGCAGTGTTCTGCTCCATTTCATCCAGGAATGTTCATGTTGCTCATTCCGACAGAGGGAAAGTGCTCCGCTTGGGCTTATGGTGGGGATGAGCCCTACATTCAACCTCTGTACACACACACTGGTAACGGCGCTTCCGAGGGGAAAGACGAGGAGAAAAGTGAAACTGCTTTTGAGAGTTGAGAGTTTTGAAGGAAAAAAGGGTACATTTAAAATGTGACATGCTTCTGGCTTATCGTTGTGATAAATCAGAAATAAAAATCTAACTATCAGAAAATCAAAGACTGAGCATAGTGTTTCTGTGGGTTTTGCGAGTGCCTCATGGCAATATGAGTGGCATCATTTGAAAATGGGGGGGAAAGCTTTGACTCAACTTTTCTCGACCTTCACTACCAAATGTTGAATTTAATTTAATCAGGGGACAGTTCTTAGGAAGATAAGACCCCAAGGCTTCAAACCAGTGTGCATATGGGAGGGAAGTATGGTTAGGAAAGTAATGGAGGAACATGGTTTCCTAGGGTCCAGAGCAGGGGCTGGTGGTGAGTGTCTCAGTGGTCCTGATGCAGACATAGGGAGGTCATGAAGGAGTCAAGGTGGGGTTGCATTGACTCTAGGTTACCAGCCCGGGGCGGATCTGATCTGAGGTTGGGTTGCCATGTTGGACACCTCCCTTCCTCTACCATCCTGCACATGTGCAGTCGCAGGAAAGTCTGTCGTAATTCGCTCCTTCGTGGCATTCATACAAAAAAAATATTCTATCCAAGAGTCTCGTCAGTAGTGTCTGTGTGTGTTTATGTGAACGTACTACAGATCTGTATATTCTGTGTGTGTATACGCATAGTTCTCCAGACACCATTTCGCTCGTCAAGTCCTGGCGCTGCTGTAGTCATTGGCAATGTGCTGAGTGGAAGACAGAGCTGTAGCGCCGCCTTAGATTGGGCTCCTGTTGGCTGACTGTCCTACTGCCACTGTCGTGGTCCTCCTTCGGCTGCCGCCTCCCCCGGCCTCTCTGGCAGGGGGTGCACATCCTGTCAGAGCCTCTCGATGTCCCTGTATTTCTTGCGCAGGATGGAGACCTGGTCCTTGAACAGCACCGGGTCCAGCCTCATTTGGGAGTGGACCAGGGGCATGCCGCCAAACCAGCTGGCGAACTTGTTCATGCACGTCTGCCGCTGGGCGAAGTGGTCCGGGTCGGCCCAGCGCGAAGCCCGCGACGACTGCACGGCGGGAGGAGAGAGAAAAATGGAAGATATTGTTAGATCACAGCAACATGTCATGACACTAAATAAGGTCAGGGTTTCTCAAAATGGTGGGGACTAGAGCTGGGCGATATAGACAAAAATACATAGTGATAAATTGACATTTTTTGCAATAACAATAAATCAGCTGGGTAATACGGAGAAAAAGTCATATTGCCATAAATGTAACTATTTTGCTCGATATCAACAATATATATATATTTTTTTATGGAAAGTTACTTTACATTAGCGGCGGGGCTCTAGCCAATTATTTTCCAGTGCCAAGTAAGACAACTGAAATTAACTGAATAAAAAAAAGAGCCAATTCAACTAACATATCCAAGAAAAGCATGAGTGATATTTTGATGTGCAACCTGTCAAAATAGGATGCAGAATTATCTGATTTCATTCGGGCTTTTCAGTTACGAAGGACATCTGCATCTTTATAGTGACTGCGTGTTTTGATACACCATCCAAAATCTAATTAATAACGTCACCATGCTCAAATAGATATTCAATGTCTGCTTTAAAAAAATGGTTTTCCACATCGACCAATAGGTGCCCGTTTTTTTTGCGAGGCACTGGAAAACCTCACTAGTCTTTGTGGTCGCTACAGATAATTGTATGTTTGGGGTACAGAGACAAGGTAGTCATTAAAAAAATCATGTTAAACACTATTATTGCACAGAGGGAGGCCATGCAAGTTGGGACTTGTTAAGCACATTTTTTACTCCCGATTTCCTCCTTAAGGAACTGTATACACTCACAGAAAGCTGGGACTCATCTCGGTAACGAAAACAGGAGTTTCTTTGAAAACAATCATTTTTGAACAAGGGTCACATTCTTGTGCTGCTTTCCCTTTTCTAAACAGGCGACAGGTTTCTAGCCCAAGGGCGGGCATTTTCTTGCTCCCCACGTCACCGCGAATCTCTAACTGTTTGAAAATCACTGTTTTTAAATAAGTTTTCATTTTTGACGTCATCAGGTGACACTTTTTCAACTGTTATTGCTGTTATTGTGAAGTGGAAACGTGTAGAAGCAACAGCGGCTCAGCCGCGACGTGGTAGGCCACACAAGCACACAGAACTGGAAAGCCTTCCCAGAAGAGAGGAGGCTGTTATAGCACCTGTTATAGCACCAGAGGGGGGAACATCTCCGTATTAATGCCCATGATTTTGGAAACTGATGTTTGACGAGGAGGTGTCCACATACTTTTGTAGTGTACCACGGCTTTTAGCCAATCAGCATTCAGGGCTAGAACCCACCCAGTTTATAACCTGAATTTGCAGGTTATACGCACCAGACAAGCTTCTGGGAGAGCACTATGGTTGATTACTAATCATGTTGGTAACCAGTTTAAAATAGCAATACGGCACCTTGGGGGTTTGTGGTATATATATCATGGCTAACTGCTATATCCAGGCACTCCGCATTGTGTCGTGCTTAAGAACAGCTCTTAGCAATAAGGCCCGAGGGGGTGTGGTATATGGCCAATATACCACGGCTATTTTAAACTGGTTACCAACATGATTAGTAATCAACCATCGTGCTCTCCCATAAGCTTGTCTGGTGCGTATAACCTGCAAGTTCAGAAAAACACAAAGGTGTAATGGGTTCGCACTCAAAAAGACGTCGCATCAAGCTTACTTCCTTATTAGATTTTTTAAAATAATGTTCACTGCATCAGGGATAGCGTACACAGACGTTTCAGCTTTATAGCCTTTTTCAGTGTGTAGGTACAAATTTATTTGAATTGAAAACTGCATTTGTGAAGAACAACCGATGAGCAGCAGGTGCTTCTAATCAGGGTTGCCACTAATCTACCAATCAGGGACATGGCTTTTCTGGTCTACCTGTATATTGGTCACAAAGAAATACAGAATTATAGGGTATATATATATATATATATATATATATATATATATATATATATATATATATATATATATATATATATATATATATATATATATACACACATACACACACACCTGTCCCATCATGGTCTCTTTGTACTGCTTTTTCTGGGTGACCTTGATGGGCGGCAGCTTGGTGACGGCGGACACCAGGAAGTTCATGAGGATGTCCTCACAGTTGGCCAGCTGGTCCACCATGCCCTTCAGGCTGGCAGGCAGGAAGTTTGTGTAAAGGAAGTGGTAATATCTGAGGAGGAAGAAAACATTTGTGAACAGGAAGTGGTTATATCTGGAGGGGAGAAGAAGAAGAGTCGAGAGGGTGATTTGGAAGTGTTTGGAAAGATCTGCGACGGCGTACTCAAGATAGAGTTCGGATCGATTTCTTGGAGTTAATCAACGCTAATCAAGCAGTTCAATGTCCATTTTATAGACATGAATTGAGTCTTTGTTGAACAACTGTATGAAAAAGACAATGTAATGAGGGTTGGGATAAGACCCATCATGCTCCACTCAACATGACTGACGTATGTAGCCTCAGGCTACTTCCTACAGTAGTGTTCAGTAGAAGCTGATGTCACTTTCAATTGTGTTCGATACCTTTCCATTCATTCCATTTCAGCCATTACAATGAGCCCATCCTCCGAAGTCTTCCTCCACTAGTAGCCAGTGCTTTGACTTGAGCAGGAGCTCACTGGACCCGAGAACTGGCACCTCAAATTCTCTACCGCTTGACTTCCTTTACCCCTTATAGAATATTAGCTCCAAGGTATTGTGAAGTTCCTGCACCGAAATACAAACAGTACCGGCATCCAAAATAAGTACTGGCACCTACAGTGCCTTGCAAAAGTATTCACCCCTTTGCAGTTTTTCCTATTTTGTTGCATTACAACCTGTAATTGAAGCAGATTTTAATTTGGATTTCATGTAATGGACACAAAATAGTCCAAATTGGTGAAATGAAAAAAATACCTTGTTTAAAAAAAATTGAATAAATAACGGAAAAGTGGTATTCACCCCCTTCGCTATATGAAGATAAGATCTGGTCCAACCAATTACCTCCAGAAGTCACATAATTAGTTAAATAATGTCCATCTGTGTGCAATCTAAACACATGATCTCAGTATATATACACACACACCTGTTCCGAAAGGCCCCAGAGTCTGCAACACCAAGCAAGCGGCACCATGAAGACCAAGGCGCTCTCCAAAAAGGTCAGGGCCAAAGTTGTGGAGAAGTACAGATCAGGGTTGGGTTATATATATTTTATTAAAGATCAGAAACTTTGAACATCCCACGGAGCACCATTAAATCCATTATTAAAAAATTGAAAGAATATGGCGTCACAACAAACCTGCCAAGAGAGGGCCGCCCACCAAAACTCATGGACCAGACAGGAGGGCATTAATCAGAGAGGCAACGAAGATAACCCTGAAGGAGCTGCAAAGCTCCACAGCAGAGATCGGAGTATCTGCCCATGGAACCACTAAGCTGTACACTCCACAGAGCTGGGCTTTACGGAAGAGTGGCCAGAAAAAAAGCCATTGCTTAAACAAGAAAAAAAATAAGCAAACATGTTCAGTGCTTGCCAAAAGGCATGTGGCAGACTCCCCAAACATATGGAAGAAGGAATTCTGGTGAGATTAGACAAAAATTTAGCTTTTTGGCCATCAAGGAAAATACTATGTCTGGCGCAAACCCAACACCTCTCATCACCCCGAGAACACCACCCTCACAGTGAAGCATGGTGGTGGCAGCATCATACTGTGGGGATGTTTTTCCATCGGCAGGGGCTGGGAAACTGGTCAGAATTGAAGGAATGATGGATGGCGCTAAATACGTGGAAATTCTTGACGGAAACCGTTTGTCTTCCAGAGACTCGAGACTGGGACGGAGGTTCACCTTCCAGCAGAACAATGACCCTATGCATACTGCTAAAGCAACACTCGAGTGGTTTAAGGGGAAACATTTAAATGTCTTGGAATGGCCTAGTCAACGCCCAGACCTCAATCCAATTGAGAATCTGTGGTATGACTTAAAAAGGTTGCTGTACCCCAGCAGAACCAATCCAACTTGAAGGAGATGGAGCAGTTTTGCCTTGAAGAATGGGCAAAACTCTTCAGTGGCTAGATGTGCCAAGCTTATAGAGGCATACCCCAAGAGACTTGCAGCTGTAATTGCTGTACAAAGTATTGACTTTGGGGGGGTGAATAGTTATGCACGCTTAAGTTATTTCTTGTTTCTTTCACCCCCAAAAATATTTTGCATCTTCAAAGTGGTAGGCATGTTGTGTAAATCAAATGATACAAACCCCCCAAAAATACATTTTAATTCCAGGTTGTAAGGTAACAAAGGAAAATGCCACGGTGGGTGAATACCCTCCCTCGCAAGCCACTGTATTTCAGTCCAAGTCAACCACTGCTGGTAGTGTTGTACTGTATATTAGGGTGAATTTGGCCCTCGACACTGATCTTGCGTAAGTTTTGCATTTCCCTACTAATGGTTAAGCTAAAGATTTGGGGAGGGGAAGCTTATCCTAGATCTATACCTAAGGGAACATTCACCCCAGAACTTGTACTGTAGCTTTCTGTACCTGTGGTAAATGGCAGCTCCGGTCAGCACCATGGAGTAGTCGTTGGTCCACTTGGAAGTGTAGCCCCAGCGCTCCTTGTTACTGTCCCAGAAGTGGCTCCGGGCCGGGTAGCCCACCAACCTCTCTGGAAAGCTCTGCCACACCGTGAAGGCAAAGTCCACCTGAGGAGGAAGACAAAGCGTCAGGTTATTAAAGGGATACTTTGGGATTTTGGCAATGAGACCCTTTATCTACTTCCCCAGAGTCAGATGAACTTGTGGATACCATTTTAATGTCTGTGTTCAGTGTGAAAGAAGTTAGTGGGGGATTCACGTGTCAATGCTAACTAGCGTTAGCGCAATGACTTGCTAGCAGATACCATAGACTTCAAGTCATTGAGCTGATGCTAGTTAGCAACAAACTGCACGCAGACACATAAGAATGGTATCCACGAGTTCATCGGACTCTGGGAAAGTAGATAAAGCGCCTTATTGCCAAAACCCCGACGTATCCCTTCAACACACATACATAATGAATGCACATTCTCTTCATGTGCATAGGCATAGACAGATACACCCCCTCTCGAGTGCCCCGCACACAATTACAACTCATAACACACAGACATTACAAAAAAAGTGTTTTCAAAAGCCCCCTGCAGTTGGCTGACCTCTCGCTGGTTGATCAAAGCATTTAAGCAAATAATTAGAGAAAACATCAGACGGAGTCTGGCTGGTTCCAGCAGCTGCCAGAAAAACCAGAGTCTGCGTCCCAAATGGCACCCTACTCCCAATATATTGCACTACTTTTGTCGTCAAAAGTAGTGCTCTATGTCAGGAATAGGGTGCCAATTTGGACGAATAGAGTGCCTCCACCAGAGACTAAATTAAGAGTGTGTAATAACGCAACCACATGGTCGCCACAAAAACAGCCTTTATGGGCTCCCACTCAAAACCTCGTCTCGGCAACATCTGTGTTCTCATGGTGTTATGCCAAACTCTTGTGCTCGAGGAATGAAGAGAAAAGCCACCCTAGGAAGGAGAACATTAAACAGCACATCCATTTAAAAAGCCACAATGGCGAGTTCCTCAATTTGCAGGGGATCACAACTCGATTAGAGATGACAGACAGAGAGCGATGTAGAGGAAGATGGGGAGAGCAAGAAGTTGTACAAAAAAAAAAAGCATAAGGGGTGGGAGGGACAGAAGGATAGAGAAAGAGCACAATAGAGAAACTGCTAGAGATAAAATGAGAGAGAAAAGGGGAGATGGCTACGTACTACAGTATATAACAGCGGGAGGAAGAGAAAGTTGCATGTGGGACAAAAGTGACACAGAGCGAAGCAGTGAGAGAGGGAGGCTTGGAGCGCTCTATACTTTCATTCGCTCGCTCTCCCTACTGCTGTACTCTCATAGGGCCAGCCAGCCTTGGTCCCTGGCAGGCGTGTATTGCTGCCGGAACGCGGTGCAGTGGTGCTCCGTCTCTGTAGCGTGGACGCTACACAAAACAATGAAACGCCTACTCGCAATAAAGCGGTCCTTGCAAACAGTGCAATGATATAATTTTTTTTTTTTAAAGATTGTTGTTTGTTCCTGAACTGGCCGGATGGCAGTGCTAGCCTTCAGCACCACTTAACTTCTCTAACATCATTGCGCGATCCTGGCGCGGTCCATTCAGCGCCACTTAAAATTATGTCTCATCAAGATCCGTTTCCTGTAATACTGAACACTTATTGTTTCAAATAGAAAAGGATCATGTCTCACAATGGCGCTCGTTTAGTAAAGTGGGATCAAAGCTGAATCAATGTCTTACAAGATCGCATATTGATTAATGTGCTTGTTACATAACAGAACCTAATATAATAGCATAGCAGGACTATAAGGTTACTGTTACACCCCAAACACCTCCTCATCTCTAATTATATGTTAGGATGGTTAGCTGAAGCAGAATAGTCTTTTCTTTAAATCAAGCAACAAAACTCAACAGCGAGGGCAGGATTTATGCTTTGGTTGAAACAGAATACAAGAAAGGCTAATAGTTTGTTAGCACCATCTGCTCTAATTCACTCACCAAACAGTAATTCATAAAACTGATTAAGTTTGGACGTTTCACCGGTAAAAAAAAAAAAAACGTGAAGAAATACCATTGCCTATTTTGATTAAGTAGCCTGCTATGCCTAACTTGGTGTTTGAAGGTGTTAAAAATTGAAAATGTGCTTTAGACTGTGTGTGGTCATAGGCAGACTTTGCAATTGGAGGATGCATTTTATGCACATTCTATAAATGATAGGCTATTCAATTGGCTACATCTGTCGGTACAAACTTGGAGGAAATTATGTAATTTACATATGTTTCGTGTTGCACTCCCGCACCCCCCAAAAAATAGCACTATACCACTGGTCCTTGTGCTCACACAGCACCACACAAAGCGCAGAGGGCTCTGGAGTCACGCCAACGGTGACATCATTATCCTTACCAGCAGAACAGAGCTGAGCTGAGCCCAGTCTGGATGGCCGCTACATTGAGAGGGGGGCAAAGAGAAAGCGGGTTGAGAGATGTAGTGGAAAGATACAGAGACCGGCAGGGAAAGAGAGTGTTTGCTGACGACACAACAGCGGTAGGCCTGAGCACTGACAACGATGAGACAGCCTATAGGGAGCAGGTCAGAGACCTGGCAGTGTGGTGCAAGGGCAACAACCTCTCCCTCAATGTGAGCAAGACAAAGGAGCTGATCGTGGACTACAGGAAAAGGAGGGCCGAACAGGCCCCCATTAACATTGACGGGGCTGTAGTGGAGCAGGTCGAGAGTTCCTTGGTGTCTACATCACCAACAAACTATCATGGTCCAAACACTTCAAGACAGTTGTGAAGAGTGCACGACAACACCTACAGCTGCAACATCGAGAGCATCCTGATCGGTTGCATCACCGCCTGGTATGGCATTACAGAGTAGAGGTCGACCGATTAATCGGAATGGCCGATTAATTAGGACCGATTTCAAGTTTTCATAACAATTGCAAATCTGTATTTTTGGGTGCTGATTTAAAAAAAAAATTTTTTATTTAACTAGACAAGTCAGTTAAGAAACACATTCTTATTTTCAATGACGGCCTAGGAACGGTGGGTTAACTGCCTCGTTCAGGGGCAGAACGACAGATTTTCACCTTGTCAGCTCGGGAGACCCAATCTTGCAACCTGACAGTTAACTAGTCCAACGCAATAATGACCTGCCTCTCTCTAGTTGCACTCCACAAGGAGACTGCCAGTTACGCAAATGCAGTAAGCCAAGGTAAGTTGCTAGCTAGCATTAAACTTATTTATAAAAAACAATCAATAGTTAACTACACATTATCTAGCGTGTCCTGCGTTGCATATAATCTGACTGAGCATACAAGCATACAAGTATCTAAGTATGACTGAGCGGTGGTAGGCAGAAGCAGACGCGTAAACATTCATTCAAACAGCACCTTCGTGCGTTTTGCCAGCAGCTCTTCGTTGTGCGGCAAGCATTGCGCTGTTTATGACTTCAAGCCTATCAACTCCCGAGATGAGGCTGGTGTAACCGATGTGAAATGGCTAGCTAGTTAGCGCGTGCTAATAGCGTCTCAAACGTCACTCGCTCTGAGCCTGTGGTTGTTTCCCTTGCTCTGCATGGGTGACACTGCTTCGAGTGTGGCTGTTGTCGATGTGTTCCTGGTTCGAGTCCAGGTAGGAGCGAGGAGAGGGACGGAAGCTATACTGTTACACTGGCAATATTAAAGTGCCTATAAGAACATCCAATAGTCAAAGGTTAATGAAATACAAATGGAATGGAGTGAAATAGTCCTATAATTCCTATAATAACTACAACCTAAAACTTCTACCTGGAAATATTGAAGACATGTTAAAAGGAACCACCAGCTTTCTTATGTTCTCATGTTCTGAGCAAGGAACTGAAACATTAGCTTTCTTACATAGCACATATTGCACTTTTACACTTTGTTTTTGCATTATTTAAACCAAATTGAACATGTTTCATTATTTACTTGAGGCTAAATTGATTTTATTGATGTATTGTATTAAGTTAAAATAAGTGTTCATTCAGTATTGTTGAAATTGTCATTATTACAAAAAAAATATTTGTAAAAAAAATGTATATAAAAATAGTCTGATTAATCGGTATTGGCTTTTTTGGTCCTCCAATAATCGGTATCGGCGTTGAAAAATCATAGATCGGTCGACCTCTACTACAGAGGGTAGTGCGTATAACCCAGTACATCCCTGGGGACAAGCTTCCTGCCATCCAGGACCTCCCCAAAAAATTGTCAAAGACTCCAGTCACCCAAGTCATAGACTGTTCTCTCTGCTACCGCACGGCAGGTAAAGAGTCCAAAAGGCTCCATAACAGCTTCCCAAGCCATAAGACATAAGACTGATGAACAATTAATCAAAATGGCCACCTGGAATATTTACATTGACACCCCCCATTTTTTTACATTGCTGCTACTCGCTGTTTATTATCTATGCATAGTCACTTCACCCCTACCTACATGTACAAATTACCTCGACTAACCTGTAGTTACGCACATTGACTCGGTATCGGTACCCCCTGTACACGGTAAGGTCTACACCTGTTGTATTCGGCACATGTGACAAATAAAGCTTGATTTGAAGAGAGAGGAGCGAAAGAGAGAAGGGGGATAGACTGGGGAGCAACATGGGGAGAGAGTGGCCACAAAAACTTTTAAAAAAAGAACAGCATGAGGTAGAGTGAGGTGAGTTTAGAAAAGCAAAGAGTTCAAGGGTAGAAAAGCAGGGGAGAGTACCAGCGCTCTAGAAAGAAAGTAGTCCCCCATTCCTACACAGTAGTAGGCAGTATCCTTAGTGATGTGTGGAGGAACACTAACCTCTGTGGTCGAGAGCACCGTATCCTCATCCAGACTGAGCACAGCGTCGGTGACAATGGTCTCGTAGGGCAGGAAGCGACTGCTCATCACCTGCAAAGGGAGACAGAGAGCACACAGGGTCAGCACACTGTCCTCAGTAGTTCAGTTGGTAGAGCATGGCGGTTGCAACACCAGGAAAGAGGGTTTGATTACCGGAACCCCCCGTATGTAAAATGTATGCACGCATGACTAAGTCACTTTGAATAAAAGCATCTGCTAAATGCCATATATTATTATAACAGCCCAGTGCAAGGGTAGGATGCAAATACAACTGTGGTAGCCATGCTGGTTAAGTGTACCTTGAATTCTAAATCACAGTGTCACCAGCAAAGCACCCCCACACAATCACACCTCCTCCATGCTTCATGGTGGGAACCACACATGTGGAGATCATCCGTTCACCTACTCCGCGGTTGGAAGCAAAGATCTCAAATTTGGAGTCATTATACTAAAGGACAGATTTCCACCGGTCTAATGTCCATTGCTCGAGTTTCTTGGCCCAATCAAGCCTCTTTTTATATATATTGGTGTCCTTTAGTAGTGGTTTCTTTGCAGTAATTCAACCATGAATGCCTGATTGACGCAGTCTCCTCTGAACAGTTGATCGAGCTTGATGGTTTTTGCGACTGCACTTGAAAAGTTCGACATTGACTGACCTTCGTGTCTTAAAGTAATGATGGACTGTCATTTCTTTTTGCTTATTTGAGCTGTTCTTGCCATAATATGGACTTGGTCTTTCACCAAATAGGTATATCTTCTGTATACCACCCCTACCTTGTCACAACACAACTGATTGGCTCAAACGCATTAAGGAAAGAAATTCCACAAATTAACAAGGCACACCTGTTTATTTGAAATGCATTCCAGGTGACTACCTCATGAAGCTGGTTGAGAGAATGCCAAGAGTGTGCAAAGCTGTCATCAAGGCAAAGGGTGGCTACTTTTAAGAACCTCAAATATAATCTTGATTTGTTTAACAATGTTTTGGTTACTACTATATGTGTTATTTCATAGTTTTGATGTCATTATTATTCTACAAGGTAGAAAATAGTAAAAATAAAGAAAAACCCTTGAATGGAGTAGGTGTCCAAACTTTTGACTGGTACTGTATATTCACTAGAAATCAAATACCTCCCACACATGCACACAGCCTCACTTTCAGCCAGAGAACTGCACACGCTACACACGCCCGCCCCCCCCCCCCCCCCCCCCCCCCCATTCAAACACTTTATGTAACAGCCACCCATTTCCTTGTAACCTTGTCTCGGGAGAAAGACTCGGCCCTGAAGGTCGGGTCATTCCAAGAATCCCTGTTCTTTCCGAAAACGTGCCACTTATATAAAACATTGTGTGTTGGGAGTGTGTGTTTAATGCATAAAGCGTTGGGTAGAGGCGCTAGAGAACAGAGGCTGATGTGTCACAAATACACAGGTGGCCTCTAAACACGTCATACCCACCGACCGCTGCCACAAAGTGCCCTAAACGGAACACGTCTTGGCACCCTAAGCCAAATGACTCAGATCGCTGTGTGCTGTAGAACTGTATGTGGCAGAGAAGTACGACTTAATAACACAACTGACTCAAAATGTCTACAATTCCAAGCCACGTTTTGCCACGTTTTAGTCGCTCAGACAGGCCCCCAAAAAATTATAATCCTTCCCCTCCGTTCCATTCTTTGCATTCCCACTGACGTGGTGGAAAAAGAGAGCGAAAGAGAGGGGGGGGGGGGGGGGGGGGTTGAGGATGAGACTTGTGTTCCCATCACAGATGGTTTGTAACGTTAGAAGTGTGACACGTTCGCCTGGGAGGGCTCGTACACGCTAGGAATGTAAGCTCTTAGAGGAGGAATCAGCCTTTGACACTCCTCAGAGAGCAAGAGAGAGGGAAGGAGATAGAGGGCGAAGGAGAGAAAGAGGGAGAGGAAGAAAGGAGGGGGAGATGGGAAGAGAGAAAGAGGGTAGGAAAGTTGGAAAGAGAAAAACAGTGACGTATAGCGAGAGAGGGTAAAGAAAGACACACAAAGACAGAGACAGACAGAGAGAGTGAGAGAAAGGGCCAACAAAATGTGTTGTGCAAACCACAATAACACTGCTTGGTGGCTCGCTGGGCCTTAAATTGAAGAAGTGGGCGCATGGCCGCCATGCCAGCCCAGAGAGGCCAGGAATAGCTCCTCTCCTTCTGTACTCATACTTCCCACTACTGGGATGGTGGCTCAGAGAGGCTTGCTACGTTTGGCTGGGCCCTCCACGGTAAACAACGAGCCTGCCGCAAGCGTAACAAACCACAGACTTGGGTGGTACTCAGCTCCAGCCGTTGTCGCCGACCCACAGCCAAAGACAACGCTCCCTCTGTGATTGACAGCATAAGAAAACCAGAGATGTGGAGAGCAACCAAAACCCCACCCGCTCCGTTGGGACTGATGAGTGCGAGAAACCAGTCAATTTGATTGACAGCTCAAAAGTTGTGGTGTTAGAGTGAGCCTGACTAACACCCCCACTTCAGCCTCTCAAACTACGGACTCAGATCACACTTCCTGTGTCAACTTTGACCTCTCACGATGAGGGCAAAGAGAGACCAAGATACATTAGTCGGACCCCCTACTGAACACTGACAGACTACAAAGCGTTGTCAAGATAATCTCCTAACAGATTTTTAGAGGTCATTTCCTCGACAACCTACTTTACCTAAACAACGGTTTATGGCTCGGAATTGCAAAGTCAGCTGTCAGCTTATGACATCTGCTTTTCATGCATATGCATTATGCAGCTCCAAGGTCAAGGATGGTTTAGTATGAAGACGTCTAGAAACAGCTTTTCCAATAGAAATCCCTGATCACACTTCATGGCGATGTTAGCTAGTTAAGCTCATGCGCGGAAACACGTCATTGGGTATAACGATTGTGTCGCACCGAACCTCACATATGCATGCAGTCAAATCGAAGGCGCTCCTTCAATAGAAGGTTGTTTTTGACTAAATGAAGACCTGTCAGTTTGTCGATTTCACGAGGTTGGAGTATTAACATGTTCAGCTACTTAAAAAGTGCTACACATAGAATGTATTTTTATTTTTGCATTGTAATTTAAGAAAATGTCCATAATATATCTGCAGTTATAGTGTAAAGTTCCTGTTCCACAGTATTACCTACCCACCAGTGCTGCGATTGGCTGTGATATTCACCTACTAATTTCTCCCGCCGGAGCGGCATTTGTCAAAATGGGGAAACTGTTTTGACTGTGTGGCTGTGTTATCTAGATGAAATCAGGTCAAGCGACCAATGTCGAAATCGCTTTGTCATTTCTGGTTGCTAAAATTCGACACTGTTCGCTAAATGTCATTTTATGTGAGAAAACAAGTGCTGGCTAGTGTACGGAATTATTGTACCATCTAAATTTGGTTTGAACGCAGCCTAGTGCTGTTGCAATTCACCTACAGTGGCTTGCGAAAGTATTCACCCCCTTGGCATTTCTCCTATTTTGGTGCCTTACAACCTGGAATTAAAATGTATTTTTGGAGGGGTTTGTATAAATTTGATTTACACAACATGCCTACCACTTCAAAGATGCAAAAATATTTATTGTGAAACAAGACAAAACTTGAGCATGCATAACTGTTTACCCCCCAAAGTCAATACTTTGTAGAGCCTCCTTTTGCCGCATTTAGAGCTGCCAGTCTCTTGGGGTATGTCTCTTTAAGCTTGGCACATCTAGCCACTGGGATTTTTGCCCATTCTTCAAGGCAAAACTGCTCCAGCTCCTTCAAGTTGGATAGGTTCCGCTGGTGTACAGCAATCTTTAAGTCATACCACAGATTCTCAATTTGATTGAGATCTGGGCGTTGACTAGGCCATTCCAAGGCATGTAAATGTTTCCCCTTAAGCCACTCAATTGTTGCTTTAGCAGTATGCTTAGGGTCATTGTCCTGATAGAAGGTGAACCCCTCAAATCTCTGGAAGACTGAAACAGGTTTCCCTCGAGAATTTCCCTGTATTTAGCGCCATTCCTTCTATTCTGACCAGTTTCCTAGTCCCTGCCGATGAAAAACATCCCCACAGCATGAGGCTGCCACCATGCTTCACTGTTCTCGGGGTGATGAGAGGTGTTGGGTTTGCGCTCGATATAGCATTTTCCTTGATGGTCAAAAAGCTACATTTTAGTCTCATCTGACCAGAGTACCTTCTTCCATATGTTTGGGGAGTCTCCCACATGCCTTTTGGCAAACACCAAACGTGTTTTAAGCAATGGCTTTTTTTCTGGCCACTCTTCCGTAAAATACAGCTCTGTGGAGCGTACAGCTTAAAGTGGTACTATGGACAGTTACTCCAATCTCCGCTGTGGAGCTTTGCAGCTCCTTCAGGGTTACCTTTGGTGTCTTTGTTGCCTCTCTGATTAACTTCTTTGGGCTGGGGGCAGTATTGAGTAGCTTGGATGAATAAGGTGCCCAGAGTAAACTGTCTGCTACTCCGGCCCAGTTGCTAATATATGCATATTATTATTAGATTTGGATAGAAATCACCCTGAAGTTTCTAAAACTGTTTGAATGATGTCTGAGTATAACAGAAATCATATGGCAGGCAAAAACCTGAGAAAAAAATCCAACCAGGAAGTGGGAAATCTGAGGTTTGTAGTTTTTCAACTCTTGGCCTATCGAATACATAGTGTCTATGGGGTCAAATTGGACTTCCTACGGCTTCCACTAGATGTCAACAGTCTTTAGAACCTTGTTTGATGCTTCTACTGTGAGGTGGGGGAGAATGAGAGGGGAATGAGTCAGAGGTCTGCCAGAGAGCCACGAGCTTGTGACGCGAATTCACATTAGAGTTAGCTTGAGTTCCATTGCATTTCTGAAGACAAAGGAATTCTCTGGTTGGAACATTATTGAAGATTTATGATAAAAACATTCTAAAGATTGATTCTATACTTTGTTTGACATGTTTTTACGGACTGTAACGTAACTTTTGGACTTTGTCTGCTCCTAGTGATCGCGCGTCATGAATTTTGATTACTGGTCTAAACGCGCAAACAAAAATGAGGTATTTGGACATAAATGATGGACATTATCGAACAAAACAAACATTTATTGTGGAACTGGGATTCCATTCTGATGAAGATCATCAAAGGTAAGTTAATATTTATAATGATATTTCTGACTTCTGTTGACTACACAACATGGCGGATATCTGTTTGGGTTGTTTTGGTCTCTGAGCGCCGTACTCAGATTATAGCATGGTGTGCTTTTTCCGTAAAGTAAAAAAAAAAGACACAGCGGTTGCATTAAGGAGAAGTGTATCTATAATTTCGTGCATAATAGTTGTATATTTTATCAATGTTTATTATAAGTATTTCTGTAAATTGATGTGGCTCTTTGCAAAATCACCGGATGTTTTGGAACTACTGAACATAACGCGCCAATGTAAACTTGGATTTTTGGATATAAATGAACTTGCCAAACAGAACACACATGTATTGTGTAACATGTATTGTGTAACATGAAGTCCTATGAGTGTCATCTGATGAAGATCAAAGGTTAGTGATTAATTTGATCTTTATTTCTGCTTTTTGTGACTCCTCTTTGGTTGGAAAAATGGCTGTGTTTTTCTGTGACTTGGCTCTGACCTAACAAACGTTTGGTATGCTTTCGCTGTAAAGCCTTTTTGAAATCGGACACTGCGGTGGGATTAACAAGAAGTGTATCTTTAAAATGCCGTAAAATACTTGTATGTTTGAGGAATTTTAATTATGGGATTTCTGTTGTTTAGAATTTGGCGCCCTGCACTTTCACTGGCTGCTGTCATGTCGATCCCGTTAGCGGGATCTCAGCCCAAAGAGGTTTTTTAATGCCCTCCTTGCCTGGTCTGAGTTTTATTGGGTGGCCCTCTCTTGGCAGGTTTGTTGTGGTGCCATAGTCTTTCAATTTATTAATAATGCATTTAAAATGGTGCTCCGTGGGATTTTCAAAGTTTCTGATATTTTTTTATTTTTTAGAATCTTTTGAAACAAGTATTTTTTTCAATTTCACTTCACCAATTGACTATTTTGTGTATGTCCATTACATGAAAAAAAAATCATGCAACAAAATAGGTAATTTTTTTTTAGGAAAAACGCCAAGGGGATGAATACATTTGCAAGGCACTGTAGCTTCCACACAGGGGATAAATTATATGTGCAGCACCTTTAAGACACTGAATATAAGTTGTCTTTAGAAATAGAGAAAATAAACTACCAAGGAATCATTTTTCACTTCTCTCATTGACTTCCCAAACCACAAACTTCGGTCTTGTCTGTCGAGGGCTTCTTCGCAAAGTATTCCCGGAAGTATTGCGATGTTGGGCCTCTGGGTTTATTAACTCTGGTTAAGTTTTCAGTCGATCAAAGCATAGACACGCCAAAATTATGGCATTGAACGAAGCTTGGGGGCACAGAGAAAACAAAATGGCGGCCCAGCTCACCTTGTTTTCTCCCTCGATGACAATGACGGGCACGGAGGTGGCAGGCCAGCGGTGCTTAGCAGGGAGAGGCTTGTCACAGTTCCACAGCACAATGATCTGAGACAGATGAGAGATGGGGGGGGGAGGAGAAAGACAGACGAGATAAAGAGAGGAGACAGTGATTGAGAAGATAGGAGGGTAAAGGTGGAGAGAGGAGGAGAGGGAGAAAGAGGGAGACAGAGCAGGAGGAGAGAGATCATGAGAATCACATATGACATTCTAAAATGACACTTCATTTGCATTTTTATTTATTAACCACATTACCACTACATTCCCCCATCGTACGTCTTCAACATTTCTCATTACCTAATTCCAAACTGACATTTCAATCCATCCAAACACCCCACAGTTAAATTGAATTGAGTGCTAAAACGTCTGTTGAATGGGATCCCTTTTCACCTTTTCAACAATAGCCGTCTCAGACTATGTTTTACACGAGGGCTACATGGGAACTGTGTGTTCCGTGCCGTTGTGACCGACTTCCCTAACATACCTTGAGCTAACCTTAACGAGCCACTTCACTTTTGACACCCAGCCACATACGTGTTTAATGGAGGGACAATACGAAACCTGAATGTTCGACTACACAGGGATACGGTGGGTCCCTCTGCGGCGCTTCATCTCTCACACACATGCTTTTGTTTTTCTCCAGCTGACATGGCCGATAACGCGTACGAGAGAGCGACAGGCAGAGAGAGACAGGTAGAGCGATGGCTGGATGGATGATGACTTGTAAAGGGATGAGCAATGCTTACAGCAATGTGTTGAATGGACAGTGCTAAGACACACTGTCAGAGCAACGTAAGAATCAGTTCTTAGATGGATCTATTCCTGCTTTCCTCTGATGATGGCAGAAGTTGGCAGGCAGATGGTGTCTCTGTCAACCTGCCAGCTGGGTGGGTGGGTGGGTGTGTGAGAGAGAGAGGGGGGAGAGTGTGTGCATGTTCGAGTGGGTTGTATGTATGTATGTGTGTTTAGTGTGTTCCCGTTTGTGTTGCAGTGGGAGTGTGTCTAGGTGTGCGTGTCAGTGATGTGAGCGACAGACGCACACCACTCCTCTGTAAAACTGTTGAGCACACACACACACACACAGCAGGAGGTCCACAATCTCTGCATGCATGTCTCTGCCAGAGCCGGCTCAAAGGCTTTCTTGCTCCCAATTTTCTCTCCCCCGCCCTCTCCCTTTCATTCTCTCCCTCCTTCCCGTTCATTATTTATATCCCTCTCTTCTCCACCTCCTCGTCCACTTCCTCGGCCCCCTCAACATGGAAGTCTTAGTGGGCTGAGAGCGAGATGATAGAAAATGTTGATCAATTTAATATGTACCTGGCTCTCCGCTTTGCACAGGGAGCCTAGAAGGTCAAATACAAAACACTTCTATAGACGGGAGGGTTGCACACCCCACTGTACGTTGGGAAACATCTAAGAAGCATTAGGGTGGAGTGTGTGTAACACATTTTAGTACATCGGGGGGGGGGGGGGGGGGGGGTTAATTTCCCCAGCCCTGGTTAAAACCAACAAAGGGATCAATACTACTTGTATCCATTTGAGCCACGGGGCTTTCAGAAGGACACGCACGCACAGCCACAGGCACGCACACGAGAGAGAGATGGAGTTGGTACCATGGAGACAGATACCCCGATCGGTACATACCCACCTCTCTAATTCAATCCACAGCAGTTAACTCTGAGATGGTAGAGAGAGGTTGGGTCCTTTAATGGTGATGGAGAAGTGTCATTTTTAAAAACTGGCTCAGCAAAAATGCTATGAAATCACTTCCAGTTGGAGTAATATTGGGTTTCGGGAGAGTTTCGACAATTGAAGGGACACACAGGAATGTGCACACGCCAAACACACACGCACGCACATTTGTGGCTTCTTACCTGTGCACAGTACTGTGATTTGGCAACAGACACCAGCAGCTTGAGGATGGGCTGGGATTGGGAGACCAGGGGGGTGACTGCATGGATGACTGCTGTGAACTTGGGGTACGGTTTTATACCTGGAACATAACACAAATCAAAACGTACAGCATCACCGGTACGGTTTGATACCTACAATACAGACAAACATCATATTTGTTACAGCTGGAGGGCTGGAACACAGACAAACAGAAAGTAGGATGTTGACGTCACTGTCTTATACAACTGAACAAAGAGACAAATATTGGTGATTCTCAGAAGTTCAGCCTCCTCTGGGGACATTTCTTTTGATATCTCCAAATCCATCAGTTTGTTCAAAGTCATTATCCTCAGTCTCCTCAATTACCGCAGGCATAGCAAAAAATCTGAAAACATTTGGGAGAAATCACTCTAAACTAGACCTAAATTGTTCCTTCTCTGTATATCGTCACATTGTAGTTATCGGTGGTTATGGTTTTAGTATTTACTTATAGACCATGCTTACATAACCAGTTGATTATGACCTCATTGTTTGCGAGATGAAAGGAGACTTCTTATTAAATGACTGATCCCACTGGGTGTAATATTCACATCCACGACACAAATCATTGTGATGAACTGCGGTAAACAAACTAGAGTCGAGTTATTGGCTCCTCGTAATAACAGATTGGATTCAGTGTCATTGCGACATGGATAACACACCGGAGAATCGGTCTCGTTTAGGGCATCCAACACTCCACCCTCCACCTGGTCCCTTTAAAAACGTACACATGCTTAAATTGTCGGCTCTGTGACAAACAAATAAAACTCACCGCGGGGTAATCCGCGCTCGTCACCCCGCGATTGTTTAAATATCAGCGCCTTGCGCCGAGGTGCTCGATCAAAAGGGTTGTGAATTGAGGGAGCCAACTTCATCGACGAGATGAAGATGGAGTTACACGGAGGAAAATGGCACCCTATCTTTTGAGCGGGGCCAATAGGGTTCTGGTCAGTAGTGCACTATATTAGGGAACAAGCAGCCATTTGGGACACATAAAAGGGCTTTTGAGGTCACAGATTGTTACAGAGGCACAGTTTGTGCTGGTGAACCGGCGCAGTGGTATATGGCGTGTTCCCCGAGTGAAACGAACACCCGACTGACTGAACGCTTGGCGTGTCAGCGGGCCTAATGCGAGCATCAATCAAGGGTACTTTGAGTAATGGTGTGTTATAGCCGCTGTAACAAGTCAATTGATAAGGTGGGACAGCGTGTCAGCCACATAGTTGTTTAAGACTGTCACGGCTGGCGGTCAAGGTTCTGGAAACAACGGTTTCTCATTTCAAAGATGTTTGAAGGGGAGCTAGTAGCTAGTATATATTATAGGATAAGAGCGATGTTTAAGAGGACACAAGGACTCGACCCATAACAAAAGATTGTATGTACGTAGTACGTCCTACTTGACCAAACACATAATGAGTAGATATATTCTAGGTGAGGCAACTTTGAGGAAGGTAACTTTCCATGTGTAGCCCTAATATATCTATAGCTCAAGAAGTCTTGGATAAAGGGCAGCTGTTGCACAGATACTGAACGACTGGTTCTACCATGCAACGAATGCGATGGAGGTGGTGAGTTTTTTTCCCTAGCCCATGTCTTTCTGCTTGTGCTTGCCCTTTGGGGTCTAGACCGGGTAACTGTAAAAGGACTGTGACAACTGCTGGCGTGAAAAGGCCACATAAATACATGTGATCGATTGGTCGATTGAGAGGAGTACTCACCTAGGGTGGCGTAGTAGAAGGGGAAGTCTCCCAGGTGGGCAGAGTACTGTGGCAGGGCGAAGAGCCCCCCGGGGTGGCTGTTCCACATCAAGGTGCTCCTGGACCCCTGCTGCAGCACCCGGTCCTGGATGATCTGAGGGCAAGAGCGGATGGTTGGAGGTTAAACCAAACAAAACATTCATATTTAAACACTAAAAACCAGTCACTCAAAACAGATAACCCTAGTGTCTATATTATTAATTAAATGTGGTGGTGGGTGTGTCCAGTAGAGTGAACCATTCAGAATGTTGCAGATCGCTGTATAATGCAGTAAACCAGGCCTCTGCAACCCTGTTCCTGGAGAGCGACCGTCTTGCAGGTTCACACTCCAACCCTAATCCAGCCCACCTGATGCTAAGAATTAGCTGGTTGATAAACTGAATCAGGTGAGTAACAACTGGGGTTGAAACGAAAACCTACAGGAGGGTACTGTAGCTCTCCAGGAACAGGGTTGGAGAGCCCTGTCGGCGACTGACCATGTTTCAACTACAGATGGCGACAGGGTAATATCAACCGCATGACTTGATTTCTATTTGCAAGGCTCGAAAACGTTTCAGCCACGTAACACTGTGAGACGTCTGCGGTACATACAAGACATCCAAATATATTTGTGACACAGTACGAGTACGGACACACGTCAGTCACTCAAATAGAAGCTATGCCCAAAACATACTTCACACACCCGAACAAACCAGTGATGTTTTAGTGAAAACACCAGTCGCTCCAATGAGGAGTCCACTCATTCATTCCCCACACAAATAGACTAGTCACTCACATCCAAACACCAATACTGGACGGGCCATTTCCCCGTTGCTTTCTCTGGGGGGGGGGGGGGGGGGGATGCAATTTGCTTCTGCTGTGTTATTGAGGCACGCAAGAAAGAGATATTACCACTGTGCCCTTGAGCAAGGGCTAAATTGCTTTCCGTAAAAACAGATAGGTTTGCCGCCGTGTTTTATGGCTCTCTATCGAATCCTATGGTGGTGGACTAGGCGGCGGGGTGACTTGGCCGTTGGCTTGGCAACAATGTGAAACGTCTCGGGTGGTTGTAGATAGAAAGCGACAGGGGCGACTCGAGACGGGAAGTAATAATACCGCTGGAGGGGTCTTTGTTGGTTTGTTAGGATCCCCGTATGCTTCTGCAGTAGCAGCAGCTACACTTCCTGGGGTCCACAAAAATAAAACACAACAAGTAACAAAGCACCGATAGACGACGACAGTCACACAAATGTTAAATACAACGGTATACAAACATGAAGACAGAAAGTGTGTGTTTTAAAGTGTGTCCCCTCACAGACCCCACCGTTCCATGGGATGTTGTTCAATCTGTTTTTTTGTTGTTGTTGTTTTTGAAAGGTCACTTTGCTTTTTGCTTGAGTAATTGGAGATCTATGCAATCACAGCTGTGTGCAATACTGTAATAATATTGACAAAGCGATAAAAATGAATCTGCGAAGGCGGGGGGAAAGAAACGACAGGCAGTTTTCCGCTGCTACGACTCCTCAGGGCAGTCGATAAGAATTTACCTCCACCCAACAGATTAACTTGGAATCTTTAAGCCTCTCAATAAAATGCTGTCACCAACTTAAAACTGGGGCCTTAACACCTTATGGGAGGGGGGGGGGGGCTATTTTTCTTGCATGGTTGAAATCCTTCCCCTTGAGAGTCATGGCCGAGCATGATGACGACACAATGTAGCCTCCCAACAGCTACAATTAGCAAATTAGGAGGATGATACATGAATCCACTCTCTTTTGGAAACACTAATTCCGTTTAACAGGTGCGTTTAATAGGTGTGCCGGGATGTGGCGGAAACAGGGAAGGCTCCATTGGCTTTGTGATTGGTCGAAACAATCTCAACGTCCTGACAGGAAACGCAACTTGATTGGTTGGGCTTGTTCTCTCGCTTGTTTACTCACTTGCCAAATGAGCCGCCCGCCACACACAGACGCTGGTTTGTGTGTGAAGTCGGGAGAGGATGACAGGGAGTGAGTGTATGTGAGGAGATTAAATCTGTCGAGAGAGATGGGTGTGTGTGTGTGTGTGTATATCGGCCTAGATCTGCAGCTGAGAGTGAGACACCGCCGAATGAATAAACCATGGCACTCGTTATCTCGGGGCTGCCAAGGCAACGCCATTTACATATGTCACCCTCTAACCCCCCACCAAATCTCTCTTACTTTTTTAGCTCTGGCTTACCCGTTTAGCCCTCATTTCTAACTTGAACACATTCGCCACATAAAACAACACGGCTAAGTCACCGGGCTGTGCCGTGTTACAATCCCCCCTCAGCACAGTTAGGTCTGGGTACCACCGCCAAGCCGGGGCCCAGACACTGAGACGTGTGTGTGTGTGTGTGTGTGAGATAGCAGCAAACCCTGGTTGAGACTAGTAGAGATAAAAGGTGATTGGCGGGACAGACTAGAGATATCCACCAGGTTGGTGGGAGGCTAGCATGAATCCCCAGAATGGAGATATGGGTGAGATTGTGGGGCAAGCGGTTGGTTTAGTGCCAAGGCTGTGTAGAAAATGGATACATTTGAGATTGGTGCAATGCCATTGTGTACACTGTGAACTATGAGCATTGAAAAGACATTAGGGCTGTCCGACAAAAAAAAAAAAGAGTATATTTTTCCATCTATACAGACTCATCCTATGTGTTTTAATCAAATAATCTATATGCACAGAGCTTGTCTGATGCTTTAAGCTCCCTGTTTGACAAAATAATTAGGACACACAAATGACGAGAGGGAGTCCGACCACAAATTGATTTGATTTTGCCAGGCCGGGCTCAGACTTGCTGGGCTGTGTAAAAAAAAATATGACAGCGAGTGACTGTGGGACTAGCACCCATCGTCTCCCTCTCCTCCCTGCTGCAGCGATCACTACAGAATAGTGTTTCTCGTGCTTTCCGTGTTGCTGAAGCTGCAACGAAACTACAGCCATTTCTGACTGAAATGTTCTCTTACTGAAATCTCTCATTTGTTTAGGAAAAACATTCCCTATTTCCTCAACCCTTGCTCTCTTTACGTGACACATGTATGCATCACATGCACTCCTAACACCGTAACAGAAAAATGGATGCAGGGGACGTGGCAAATAAACTGGAAATCAGGGAATGTTTACTGGTTGCTCAGGAGGTTAAGTCAGATGGGTGGAATACATTTGACTAGTTGTGGAAAATACTGGATGGAGATGAAAAAAAAGAAGAGCAAGGAGCTGTGTGCATTTGTGTGTGCCAACATCTTGTGCTCAGAGTGGTAAGGGGGACCCATTTGAAACTGTAGTGTGAGGGGTCTGTGTGCAAGGCTGGCTGGCATAAGGTAAGTCTAGCATGAGACAGAGACTTGGGAATAAACCGAGAGATTGCAGTGAGGCTAAGAGAGAAGAAGAAGAGAGATATTGATAGAGGTGACGGAGAAAGAAAGCAGCGCTTGACATTCACTTTTTTAGCCACTTGTCCTTTTCCAAGTCGGACAGACTTTTTACTTGTCCGAAAGCTTAAGTCACTTGTCCCCCCCCCAAAAAAATAAATAAAAATAAGTCTAACACCATGGGTCAAAAAGGTGACAAATTGTGTTGTATGCTGCAAGGAACCACTTCACAAAATAACCATTATTAAATCATTGGTACTGACGATAGAAGGCTGCTGGTCTCTAATCTCATGTATTATATCTCCTGCCATTAAACCCCCCCAAGTAAAATACTGCACTGGTAGGCTACTGTATAAAACATGGTCTGTCAACCCGCCATCTGGAGCTACTGGGTTTGCAGGCTTTTATTCCAGCCCTGCTCAAACACACCCGGTCAGGCGCCGAAGACTATTATGGCAGCCCCGCGCACCTCTCTGATTTAGAGGGGTTGGGTTAAATGCGGAATACACATTTCAGTTGAATGCATTCAGTTGCACAACTGACTAGGAATCCACCTTTCTGCTTTATCAAGGTACTGTTAAGCAGCTGATTTTATGTGGTTTGTTTGAGCATGGCTGGAGCAAAAGCCTGCACACCCAGAAGCTCTCCTGGAATCTCCAGGAGGACGGCTGGCCAGCCTGCAACATTACAATTACAGCCAAATACTTTGTGCGCAAAGCTGTCAAAGGCAAAGGGTGGCTACTTTGAATAATCTAAAATCGATTTACCACTTTTTGGTTACTACATGATTCCACATGTGTTATTTCATAGTTTATGTATTCGCTATTATTCTACAATGTAGAAAATAGTAAAAATAAAGAAAAACCCTGGAATGAGTAGGTGTGTCCAAACTTTTGACTGGTACTGTGTATTAGAGGTCGACCGATTATGATTTTTCAACGCTGATACCGATTATTGCTGTTTGGGGTTTTAGGCTGGGTTTCTGTACAGCACTTTGAGATATCAGCTGATGTACGAAGGGCTATATAAATAAATTTGATTTGATGTGTGTGTGTGTGGTATGTGGTATGTAATATATATATATATATATATATATCTATACATCTATATATATACCGTGCCTTGCGAAAGTATTCGGCCCCCTTGAACTTTGCGACCTTTCGCCACATTTCAGGCTTCAAACATAAAGATATAAAACTGTATTTTTTTGTGAAGAATCAACAACAAGTGGGACACAATCATGAAGTGGAACGACATTTATTGGATATTTCAAACTTTTTTAACAAATCAAAAACTGAAAAATTGGGCGTGCAAAATTATACAGCCCCCTTAAGTTAATACTTTGTAGCGTCACCTTTTGCTGCGATTACAGCTGTAAGTCGCTTGGGGTATGTCTCTATCAGTTTTGCACATCGAGAGACTGACATTTTTTCCCATTCCTCCTTGCAAAACAGCTCGAGCTCAGTGAGGTTGGATGAAGAGCATTTGTGAACAGCAGTTTTCAGTTCTTTCCACAGATTCTCGATTGGATTCAGGTCTGGACTTTGACTTGGCCATTCTAACACCTGGATATGTTTATTTTTGAACCATTCCATTGTAGATTTTGCTTTATGTTTTGGATCATTGTCTTGTTGGAAGACAAATCTCCGTCCCAGTCTCAGGTTTTTTGCAGACTCCATCAGGTTTTCTTCCAGAATGGTCCTGTATTTGGCTCCATCCATCTTCCCATCAATTTTAACCATCTTCCCTGTCCCTGCTGAAGAAAAGCAGGCCCAAACCATGATGCTGCCACCACCATGTTTGACAGTGGGGATGGTGTGTTCAGCCGTGTTGCTTTTACGCCAAACATAACGTTTTGCATTGTTGCCAAAAAGTTCAATTTTGGTTTCATCTGACCAGAGCACCTTCTTCCACATGTTTGGTGTGTCTCCCAGGTGGCTTGTGGCAAACTTTAAACGACACTTTTTATGGATATCTTTAAGAAATGGCTTTCTTCTTGCCACTCTTCCATAAAGGCCAGATTTGTGCAATATACGACTGATTGTTGTCCTATGGACAGAGTCTCCCACCTCAGCTGTAGATCTCTGCAGTTCATCCAGAGTGATCATGGGCCTCTTGGCTGCATCTCTGATCAGTCTTCTCCTTGTATGAGCTGAAAGTTTAGAGGGACGGCCAGGTCTTGGTAGATTTGCAGTGGTCTGATACTCCGTCCATTTCAATATTATCGCTTGCACAGTGCTCCTTGGGATGTTTAAAGCTTGGGAAATCTTTTTGTATCCAAATCCGGCTTTAAACTTCTTCACAACAGTATCTCGGACCTGCCTGGTGTGTTCCTTGTTCTTCATGATGCTCTCTGTGCTTTTAACGGACCTCTGAGACTATCACAGTGCAGGTGCATTTATACGGAGACTTGATTACACACAGGTGGATTGTATTTATCATCATTAGTCATTTAGGTCAACATTGGATCATTCAGAGATCCTCACTGAACTTCTGGAGAGAGTTTGCTGCACTGAAAGTAAAGGGGCTGAATAATTTTGCACGCCCAATTTTTCAGTTTTTGATTTGTTAAAAAAGTTTGAAATATCCAATAAATGTCGTTCCACTTCATGATTGTGTCCCACTTGTTGTTGATTCTTCACAAAAAAATACAGTTTTATATCTTTATGTTTGAAGCCTGAAATGTGGCGAAAGGTCGCAAAGTTCAAGGGGGCCGAATACTTTCGCAAGGCACTGTATATATATATATATATATATATATATATATATATATATATGTGTGTGTGTGTGTGTGTGTGTGTGTGTGTTCTCCGTAGTTTGTCGAATGGGTGGCAACCCTAAGTCTACATATTGCTGTGACATTGCACAACCTTCAATGTTATGTAAAATTCTGGGAAATTAATTACGGTCTTTGTTAGGAAGAAATTGTCTTCACACAGTCCGCAACGAGCCAAACTGTGGCATATACCCTGACTCCGCTTGCTTTGAACGCAAGAGAAGTGACACAAAACACACACATACACACATACATACATACATACATACATACACGCGCCTTTCTCAAAGTCAATACACAGAAGTATATTTTTTTAAACCTGCATATTTAGTTAATATTGTCTGCTAACATGCATTTATTTTAACTAGGACAATTTTTTTGAGTTGCCTCCAAAGAACACCATACCTACTGTGAAGCATGGGGGTGGAAACAATGATTTGGGGCTGTTTTTCTGCAAAGGGACCAGGACGACTGTGTAAAGGAAAGAATGAATGGGGCCATGTATCGTGAGATTTTGAGTGAAAACCTCCTTCCATCAGCAAGGGCATTGAAGATGAAACGTTGCTGGGTCTTTCAGCATGACAATGATCCCAAACACACCGACCAGGCAACGAAGGAGTGGCTTCGTAAGAAGCATTTCAAGGTCCTGGAGTGGCCTAGCCACTCTCCAGATCTCAACCCCATAGAAAATCTTTGGAAGGAGTTGAAAGTCTGCGTTGCCCAGCAACAGCCCCCAAACATCACTGCTCTAGAGGAGATCTGCATGGAGAAATGGGCCAAAATACCAGCAACAGTGTGTGAAAACCTTGTGAAGACTTACAGAAAACGTTTGACCTCTCATTGCCAACAAAGGGTATATAACAAAGTATTGAGATAAACTTTTGTTATTGACCAAATACTTATTGTATGTATGTATGTGTACACACACACACACACACACACACACACACACACACACACACACACACACACACACACACACACACACACACACACACACACACACACACACACACACACACACACACACACACGTTATATTTACTGTAGATTTGATTGGACTGATCAAATCAGCATCATACTTTAAAAATCTTAGCTAGCAAGCAGTCATCACAAATCAAGTCGACAATCTACTGGCAAATCTTTTTCAACCCTTGTCATACGAAGATAAATTATAGATAAAACATATCGGTGCTCATCTGCCATTGGACAAATATTATACAACAAGTTGGAAATCGTAAATTCAACAATGAGTGGTTTGGAAGGAATCAGTGGCTAACTGCAAGCTTTGCAAAGAAATCCCTAGCCCGCTACTCAGTGGAGAGTGTGTGTGGTCCAAGTCTGGGTTTAAGGGTCTCTTCTCCAAGTTTAAAAGGATAAAAATTCATATGCAACACTATGGGCCAGAAAAGGTTGAATACATTAGCTATGCTGTCAATCCAGCATGATTTCTGCCGTGTTCAAAACAACTGGAAACTCAGAACTGGGAAATCTCAGACTTCAGTGAGTTCAAGACAACTGGGAACACCACTCAGGCCTCTTTCTAGAGCTCCAACCTGAAGATCACTGAAGTCATGATTCGACCTCGTGTCCCCCCCCCCCCCCTTTGAAAGCACCATAAAGCCAAACAATGCCAGACTGATGACAAAGTTTGATGACAAAATTTGCCCACAAACGACCGCCGCACCACCTTCCTGTTCAAGTGAGCACAGCACAAGGGGAGTCCAAAAATATCTTGTATGCTGCTGCATAAATTATGTAATATGCCAGGGAAATATGTATGCTGTAGCTAAAGTAATACTAAGTGTATGTTGTGTAGTAAGTTGATAGTAGCATGTGCCTCACCCTAATTATTTGGTCCCTTTCCCCTCCATAACTTAGCCTACAGTTCTGGCTTGGTGGTGCACATGTAGTCTATAGCCTGTTTTAGAGAAATGTAATCATCAAATATTATAAGAGCTTTCATTGTCTGCTTATATGCCCCCTTCATTTATCCTACGGTTCTGACTTGGTGTACAGGAAGAATACTGTAGGAACGGACCAAGTTGTGAATTATGTCGCTGTACATTTCAAAAGTGCTGAACAAATAGTTATATTGAATACATCCGTCCTGGCTCGCTCATTAAGGCTTAATCGAAATGACGGACTGCCTCTTATCTGCTCGTTGTTCTCTTATGCCATAGTTTGCACATCTCAATTATCAGTTGAAACCACATTGGTTTAAGCAAGTCAGCCATATCAGCTATGTTTTTTAAAAAGCCAGTAAATGAGGCTGAATGAACTGTTTCGCTGTCAGACAAGGCGCCTCTGATAACAAGGTGTAGCAGTGGTAAGGAATCACTCCATGGTGCTGAAAAGAAAGCTCTGCTGTTGGGACAGCTTTATGTAGGCCCTAACAGTTTGTGGGTACCATTTGTCACCGTTATAGTGCAATTAATGTATTGTTTAGTGTTGTGTAGTGGCTTTGCTGGCATGTATCTAAAATAATTTTGCGGGATTGCCCCACCAAGATTTACATGCTAAAATCGCAACTGGTTATACATGTGTGTGTCTGTTGTTCTGTATGTCTGTCTTTCAGTGTTTTATGGTGTGTGTGCGCATGTGTCTGTGCGTGTGTCTGTCTCTCACCTCCAGAGTGGTCAGCACAATCTTCTCCACAGAGGAGAAGTAGGCCTCCCAAAGGAACTGAGTCTGCTGCCTCAGAGCTAGGATCTTATCCTGATGGATGGAGCGCACCGTGGATGGGATCTGAGGAAGGGGGACACGGTTAGAGAGAGAGGGGGGATGACGGCAGGAAGAGGATTGGGGGGGGGGGGGGAAACAGGGAGGGGCCAACTGATCTTGTCCAATAACAAATAACAAAATGCCCATTTCATGTGTGCCTTTAATGAACCCAAACCCTGGTCCGAGAGACCCAGTGAGTGGACTCTCTGACCAATCAATGACAGTCATCAATCAGTTAACAAACAGGGAGAACCAATAGCAGTACCGGAGGGAGGCGGTGTAGGATTAAAGGGATGGACGGGGTTAAGGGGTTGACGTGCCGTGTGTGTGTGTGTGTGTGTGTCGTACCTGCAACAGGAGCCTCTCGTCCCCGATGACGGCTGCCGTGTTCCAGTTGATGATCTCAGAGAAGGGCAGCTCCCAGCCGTTACTCAGCATCACAGGCACACAGGCTGCCTAGACAGAGATACACAAGACAGGGCTTTCAAAAGTGTTCTCTCTCACACACCGTCTCCTTTCTAGAAGAGTGGAGAGCCAGCCTCAGTGGTGAGTCAGTGAACGCGTAGGAGAGAGGAGAGGGAGAGACAAGTGTATACTTTCTGTGGAGAAGTGTGCACCAATATTAGGGGTGATGACAGAGCACTTCAGAGCGTGATAGTAGATAGAGTTGGGAGTAAGTGCACTCAGTGAGGAAGTGTGCGACAGGTGTGAGGTAAAGGTTACGCAGCGTGCAGCTGTAGGGTGGGACTGAAGGGCAAAAGTGTGTAGCAGTTGAGTGGTGTATGGAAAGTGCATATGGAGCGGGAGGAAGTGTGCTTAAAAGTGTGTGGTAAACATGTGGTATAGGAGCAGTTATGAGTGTGTGAGTGTTCTGTGGTTGGCCAATACTTGGAGGAGACGTATGGAGTGGGAGTACGTGTGCACTTACAAGTGTGGTAATGAAGTGTGAATATAAGAGAGTGTAAGGGTTCTGTGATACGGGGAGGAGATGAAATGGAGTGGGTGGGTGGGAGTAAAATGCACTTGCAGTGCAAAAAAATAGAAAGTTGGTCTCCTGAGTGGCACATCGGCAAAACGCCAGTCTCAACTTTAACAGTGAAGAGGCGATTCCGGGATGCTAGCCTTCACTGGACAGAGGAACTTAGCTAACACAACGTGCCATTGGAACACAAGAGCGATGGTTACTGATCTGTGCGCCTATATATTCCCTTTAAAACAAAAATCAGCCGTTTCCAGCTACAATAGTCAGTTGCAATGTATACACTGTATTTCTGATCAATTTGATGTTAATTTAAAAATGAACATAGAATGAGCTTTTCTTTTAAAAACAAGGACATTTCTAAGTGACCCCAAACGTTTTGAACGGTAGTGTATGTATCGTGATGATGATATATCGTCCCTGTCCATTCCCAGCCCAACAGCACAGGTGCTGGGATATTAAAAAAAGGTGTGTGTTGGTCGAAGCCCACTGAACTGCAGTGCCTCCAAGTATCGTAGAGTCAATCTGTGTGTGTGTGTGTGTGTGTGTGTGTGTGGGCCCACTCACTTGTAGCGCCTCCAGGAAGCGAAAGGATCCCAGGCGTCTGCCCCGGGGCACCAGGCAGAAAGTGGAGTTGTGTAGCATCTCTCTGTAGTCGTATCTGTGCAGAAACACAAAACATACATGGTCAGTACACGTCACACACGGTCAGTACTGTACGTCACACACACACACACAAAGTAGAGTCTGTCAGGTTTATCTCCTATTGTCGTACACCGTCAGGACCAAACATACAGTGCCTTCAGAAAGTATTCATACCCCTTGACTATATGAGATTTCCACACATGGATTGGGCGTCCATTATTCTTTTAAAAATTCTTCAAGCCCTGTCAAATTGGTTGTTGATCATTGCTAGACACCCTTTTTCAGGTCTTGCCATAGACTTGAAAGTAGATTTAAGTCAAAACTATAACTCGGCCACTCAGGAACATTCACTGTTGTCTTGGTAAGCAACTCCAGTGTAGATTTGGCCTTGTGTTTTATGTTATTGTCCTGCTACCTGTACTTAGCTACATTCCTTTACATTTTTATCATGAACAACTCTAGTCCTTAATGATAAGTATACCCATAACATGATGCAGCCACCACTATGCTTGAAAATATGGACAGTGGTACTCAGTAATGTGTTGTATTGGATTTGCCCCAAACATAACACATTGTATTCAGGACAAAAAGTTAATTCCTTTGCCAGATTTTTGCAGAGTTACTTTAGTGTCTTGTTGCAAACAGGATGTTTTTATTCTGTACAGGCTTCCTTCTTTTCCCTCTGTCAATTAGGTTAGTATTGTGGGGTAACTACAATGTTCAGTCATCCTTAGTTGTCTCCTATCACAGCCATTAAACTCTTAACTGTTTTAAAGCCACCATTGGCCTCATGAGGAAATCTGAGTGATTTCCTTCCTCACTCCGGAAACTGAGTTAGGAAGGACGCCTGTACCTTTGTAGTGACTGGATGCATTGATACACCCTCCAAAGTGTAATTTAATAACTTCAGCATGCTCAAAGAGATATTCAATGTCATTTTTTTACATAGCTACCAATAGGTGCCCTTCTTTGTGAGGCATTGGAAAACCTCCCTGGACTGTGGTTGAATCTGTGTTTGAAATGATCTGCTCGACTGAGGGACCTCACAGATAATTGTGGGGGACACAGGAGATGAGGTAGACATTCAACAAACATTGTTAAACCCAATTGCACACAGCAAGTCACAGGTTGCATGGATTGACTCTAAGGAAATGTTTACTCCTGAACTTATTTAGGCTTGCCTTAAAAGGGGCTGAATACTTATTGACTGAAGACATCAGTTGCATTTTTTGTATTATTAATTTGTAAAAAAAAAAAAAAAAACATTCCACTTTGACCTGGGGTGTAGTGTTTAGGCCAGTGACACACAAAAAAAAAGCTCAATTTAATACATTTTAAATTCAAGCTTTAACAACAAAACGTTGTGGGATGTGAATACTTTGTCTACACAGGACGAGCTAAGCTCACCGTACTGAACTGAATAAACTGACAGAAAAAGATCACACACCCCAGTATACAGCAAGTCCCTCAGCTCCATCAATCATATACAGGTACGGACAGAGGACAGACATCTCTCCATTACCAACACACATTTTCCTAGGGTTTCTCACTGCAGTGCCATTCCTCATCTCCCACTTGCTCCCTCCATCCCACTCCTCTCCAGTGAAGTGTGCCTTATTGCTATTCTAACAGAATGATCAACCCTGCCAGGGGTAATGAGCTGACTGACACCTGCTACCAAGAGGCAAGCTTCTGCTGCGGTGTCTGCTTAATGTGTGTGTGTGTATGCATGTGTGCTCCAGAGAGCAGGAGCGGTGTGTACACACCCCAGTGAATTCACACACTCAGGGTGGCAGAGAGAGTAGGTACACAGATGGGAGGATAACATGAAGACGTTTTCCTATTTCACACAGACAGCAGTTTACTGGGGATTTAACCTCTACTAGGCCCAGGAGAAAGACTCTTCTCCTTCTCCTGTCATCGGGAGTATCTCAATTGCATTCCCTTCTCTCCTCTTTCCCAAAACCCATTGGATGAGAAGGTCAGGAGGTCCCTCCACTCTGGCCTTCTCATCCAATTGGTTTTGAGAAAGAGGTGGGGAGAGAAGAGGATGTGTGGGATCAAGGAAATGCATTTGAGATTCTCCCATTGCCTTTGTCCCATTTTCTCTTAAATCACATTTATAAAAGCCCCTTTCTCGTCATCGGTTGTCACAAAGTGCTTTTCAACTCTCCTCTATTCCCTTTCTCCTTCCTCTCTCCCTCCCATTATTTATTTAACCAGGCAAGTCAGTTTAAGAACAAATTCTTATTTACAATGACGGCCTAGGAATGGTGGGTTAACCTCCTTGTTCAAGGGCAGAACGACAGATTTTTAACCTCGTCAGCGCGGGTATTCGAACCTGCAACCTTTCGTTCACTGGCCCAACGCTCTAACCACTAGGCTACCTGCCGCTACTACTGCAGAACTTGCGAGGGAGTGTGAGCGGTCTAAAGACAAGTCCTTCGGGTTTAG
Organism: Oncorhynchus clarkii lewisi; assembly: GCF_045791955.1. Lineage (NCBI taxonomy): Eukaryota > Metazoa > Chordata > Actinopteri > Salmoniformes > Salmonidae > Oncorhynchus > Oncorhynchus clarkii. Next base: position 35,979,783 of record NC_092178.1, on the reverse strand, counting down.
AAGGTTAAAAGAGTGGAGAGGCAGAAAATCATTTCTCATTTAGCACGGTCTAGATGGGGTGAAGGGACCCAGTCATTCTCTCTATCCCTCACCCCATTCATAATGGCATGAGAGTGGAAACACCCAGTATGCAGTGGGATGGCCATTTACTGACACTACCAGAAGAGTGTGTGTGTGTGTGTGTGTGTGTGTGTGTGTGTGTGTGTGTGTGTGTGTGTGTGTGTTCACATCACATATAGGCTCACCTAAGATGCAGAGGGCAACAGCCAGGGCAAGTCTCCTGCTAGGATTCAAAGCACATGCACACACAGCCATTCACTCTCGCCCACACACACAAGCCAATAACTAATTAGCCAGCGCACCGCACTAGTCAGTGCTGAAACTCACATATATAACATAGTTATTAGCACATAACATGCATCACACACACACACCCCTCGGTGGCCAGGAGCTGAGTAGCGGACGACAGCTGCACACCCAAGCATTGGCATTCCATCACCTGCCGATGGAGACAGACGGGACCGCACACATATTTCTGCACCAGCTGTCTCCCTGTACAGTGCTGCCTCCCCCCGCCCCTCCCTGCCTTAATGCCAGAAAATATCAATGAGACAAACTCTGACCTAAATAGCTGTAGCGTCTCTCTCCCGAGCACATCTGGTTTTTGGGTTAAAGATAAGGTGTGCCCTTGGCATCGGGATATCAGAGCCTGCTCAGAGAAAGCATTTGTAAAGCAAAGCCTCACAGTAAGGGATGCACTGCACCATATATATGATAGTCTGGTTTTAGCTTACAGATGTTGCTCAGTAAACTAACACAGCACAGCGACTGTTTGGTTTTAGTTCATTTCTATGCATTTCAATTTGTTGAATGGAGTGATGGATCTCTAAAAAAAGAAAGTCCACGCACGTAGCTAAAAGTGAAGGATTAAATTGAATTTGTAGCCGGAGAAAAACTCCCAACACGGTTGTTGAAGTGAAGGATTCAATTGAAGCCTTAGTGCGGAGGAAACTCCGTCTATAGCTAATTTATGAGCTGAAATGGCACGCTCGCTAGGGTGAAAACTGTGGTTGAAGCCTTAGCTGGAGTAACGGTTGCATTTCCATTGTCGTTTCCATTCAGTCGCATCTAAGAATCACATTATTATTGTTATGAATCGTACGGACGTCAAAACACGGGAGAACCAAGGACACAGGTGATTCCTCATGTGAGATTATCGCTCGTGTTCACAGAACAAATTGGTTCTTAGAGATTAGGAGCAGGACCTGCAATTGTAACAGTAAACAACTCACAAAAATGGACGACTTGCGGTGTAGCCGTTAGTAATCCACACATCGATGTACTCATAAGAATGTGAAAGTGTGCCTTCTATTTTACATGCACTGTATGTAGTTCTGTACCCGTCTATTAAATGTTACGTACAATTTCATTTTTATGTGGTTCTGTCCTTCAGCTGGAATTGTCTAATGTTTTTACTGAGTGGCTACGGATACAGAGTTTTGTGTATCCGAATTTGGCTGCATGTAACTCAGCAGCTAAGAAGAACATGGGAAGAAAAAAAAAAATCGCCAGACTGCCTGTTTGTATCCGTAGGCACTCAGTGACATTAGACACGGGACCCCCTGTGCTCTACCAACTGAGCTACACGGGACTGGTATCTGTGTTTTGCTACGTTCCACCTCTGGCCAGCCCAACGTTCTAAGTAGCGGTGTATCGCCCTGGTGCCATATATGCTGATACCGTGGCGAGACTCTCGTGTCGCTCAGGTGGTAGATCATTGTACTTGCGACACCAGGGTTGTGGGTTCGACTACCACGGGGGTCCGGTACGAAGATAGTATGAAAATGTATGCACTCACTACTGTAAATTTGTAGTGTAAGGGCTATTTCAAAATCAAATTTGAGTCATGTGTCGAATACAACAGGTTCACCTTACAGTGAAATGCTTACCTACAAGCCCCTAACCAACAATGCAGTTTAAAAAATATGAATAAGAAATGAAAGGAACAAGTAATTAAAGAGCAGCAGTAAAATAAACAATAGCGAGACTATATACAGGGGGTACCAGCACAGAGTTAATGTGCAGGGGCACCGGTTTGTCGAGGTAATCTGTCCATGTAGGTAGAGTTATTCAAGTGACTATGCATAGATAACAGAGTAGCAACGGTGTAAAAGAGGGGGGGAAATGCAAATAGTCTGGGTAGCCATTTGATTAGATGTTCAGGAGTCTTATGGCTTCAGGGTAGAAGCTGTTTAGAAGCTTCTTGGACATAGGCTTGGTGCTCCGGTAGAGTTTGCCGTGCGGTAGCAGAGGGAACAGCCTATGACTAGGGTGGCTGGAGCCTGACAATTGTTTGGGCCTTCCTCTGACACAGCCTAGTACAGAGGTCCTGGATGGCAGGAAGCTTTGCCCCAGTGACGACCCTCTATAGCGCCTTACGGTCAGATGCTGAGCTGTTGCCATACCAGGCGGTAATGCAACCGGTCAGAATGCTCTCGATGGTGCATTCTGGTCAAAATTATTGTTAATTAATATCAACCCTGGAGTTTCTTTGCCCATGGGAGAAGTATATTTCAACCCATCAGTCCTTTCGCCACACAAGTTAATCTACAATTGTTGAATGAGTTTCCTGTAAACAATAGATGATATTCCTTCTCTTTTAGCCAGGCTTTTAGCCAAGCTTCAATTATATTTACAGTACATAATATATGTTCGTAAACTTACCATTAAAAAGTACCATAATGATTGAGTGTCGATATAGCAGTACCATGGTATTTGCACTGGTACTGAGTAAACCTCAAATTGTTCTCTACTATTCCACCCATTAAAACCTCCCCCCATCCCAAGTTGGAAGGCCGTCCCAGTGACTGGCTTGAAGAAAGAGTTTTCCGGAGGAGCGGGCGGGGGAAGGGTGCGGGCACAATCTCTTTATCCCTTAGCCACGGCCTCAACGCTATGTGTAATGTCATGTTTTATGTAAACCCCAGGAAGAGGAGCTGCAGCTGGAGCCAAATGGTGATCCTAATAAAATACTAGACACAGAGATCCAGCTAGATAAGACAGATCTGCAGCCAGACAGGCAGGCAACTGGCTCTGGTGCCTCTTAACGACAAAGGTTGGAATGCTACAGGTACAAGTTGGTTGTAGATACAGATCTAGGATCAGCTTGGAGGTCACCAGTTTTACATTAGTTAAATTGAATAACCAGTAAGGTGAATTTAACACAAAACTGATCAAGGATCAGCATCCAGAAGCAAGGACTGCCCAACACTGTTATAATAATGTCCTAAACAGTAATGACAGCTAGTGTCAGATTATGACAACTGACTGATGGGTCCATGTCTGCAGATAATGGTGTAGATTCCACAAGATGCAGAGCTGTACAAGAAGTGAATAAATTGTCACCTTGAGAGAGAGAGATTATATATAGAGATGATATATAATCTCTTTCTCAAGGTGACAATTTATTCACATCTTGTACAGCTCTGCATCTTGTGGGGTTCTACCCTCCATCTCTTCTATCACGTCTCCGTGAAAGCCAGAGAGGAGTGGCCCAGACCCGACTTATCCACTGCTTGCCCCTTCAGCCGGCTTGCTGGGGCACTTAGCAGGGTCACTGGTCACTGGCTGAGGGGTACAGTAGAGCCCGCTCTCCTTTCTCCATCCCATTTTCCTTTTCCTCTGTAACAGCAGCAGAGCTTTGTCATCCTGCTGACCTTGAGCTGCTGAGGAAACCCACTGCTGAGCGAACCGAGGAGCCCACAGGCTGTGTGTGTGTGTGTGTGTGTAAGAGAGATAGATAAAGAGAAAGACTATGAGAGAGGGAGAAAAAAAGAGAACGGGCAGCATATGAGTAGGCTATTGGTGCCTTGAGTGAAAACATTGGTAAATAAAGCCAACATCCCACAATCCCAAGGAAATATGATTCAGATCAGAGGAACTGAAAATAAGCCCTAATTAAATAATGTGTGTGTGTGTGTTTCACAGGTCTGATGCAATTAGGTGACCCTCTCATGCGGACCCACCAAGAACAACGTTCAACAGTTGCCATGGCAACCACCGTTTCGTGCCTCCACTTAGTAGGGTGACTTAATTCCATGAGTTCTGAACTTAATCCAGACGCACAAAAATAAATAAATCACCACAGTTAAAAATAAAAAAAGTGTTGATTTTGATTATTTTTTAAAGAAACTCTTTCCGAAACAAAGATCCTTCCTTAGTCCTCCATTAGCCAGGGAGGGGGGCTTGCCTGGGCAAGACGCCAGCGGTGCACTGCCGTCAGGCCTGAAGCAGTATGGGTATCCGACAGACTCTAGCTAGAGCAAACCCTCCCTCTGGGCCCGCTCGTTCTAAAGTGATGAAAACACAAAACCGCAAACATCGATGTTCTCCAAAAACACCGAGAAAAGGATCCAATTAAGGACTTTCATGAGGCTGTTGTCACATTAGCCTAAGAGATCTCTAGTCTCTCTCCCAGTGTGTGTGCGCGCTGCGTGTGTAATTACCGTGTGTGTGTGTGTGCTGCGTGTGTAATTACCGTGTGTGTGTATGCGCTGCGTGTGTAATTACCGTGTGTGTATGCGCTGCGTGCGCGTGAATTGCCCGAAGGGGGCTGGGATGTTTTTTTGTCAGTCTGAAGACACAAAGACGGTGAGGATTGAAGCTGTGTGGCTTAATCGTAACAATGAGAGGGGATGGAAGTAACACCGCAAAATGGAGGATTATGGCCACTGTGATATAGTGCGTCAGGCCTGGGAGCTAGCTGTAAACTCCGGTCAGACCTGGAGACCGTGGGAGGTGTGTGTGTGTGTGTGTGTGTGTGCGCGCGCGCGCGAGCGAAAGAGAGCGCGCGCGATAGTGTATTATTAAAAGGCAAATGAGTGATGCAGTCAGAACGTGTGTGCATGTTTGAGAAAGCTAATTAGTATACAGGCTTATAGGTGTAGGAGTGATTAAGACTGAGCATATGGTGTGAGTGCCTGTGAGTGAGGCCGATGTGACTGATTATATGGTTTGAGTGCCTGTGAGTGAGGCCGATGTGACTGATTAAGACAGGCAGTGTACTTGTGTGCTGTATATCAGGGACATATGTTGGTGTGTGTCTGCATAAGAACGATTATCGGTGTCCATATACGTGTGGCTGTAATAGTGTGTGTGCTTTTGAGTGTGCATGCGCATACGTCCCCGTAACCCTCAACCCTGGTTAGTGCTGGGGCTTAACCAAAATGTTGGTTATTTTGGGGTATTTAAAGAACTGACTCAAGTCGGATCAATTATTTGAATTCCATTGTGTTGCTTTTTTTCTCTCTCCTGTGAGCTCAATGCGCACATTGCATAGTTTTTCTAGAGACCAATCAGATCCAGCCTGAACTGTGCGATGTAGTAGGGAGTTGTAGTTTCCAACAGGCCAATGTTATACATAGTTTAGGGCATAAAACGTGGTAATTAACTACAATGACCATAATCCATTGTGCATCCACTTTTTTCTTTATTTATCCTTTATTTAACTGGGCAAGTCAGTTAAGAATACATTATTTACAATGACGGCCTACCCCGGCCAAACCCTAACGACGCTGTGCCAATTGTGCACCGCCCTGTTGTTCGCCGCCCCAATCACTGATGCTTGTGATACAGCCTGGAATCGAACTAGGGTCTGTAGTGACACCTCTAGCACTGAGATGCAGTGCATTAGACTGCTGCGCCAGTCGGGTCGGTTTCTTTTACGCCTGCTACAGAGAGAGAAGAATGCGAGATGTTGAGGTGATGTAGAGAGCAGCTGTTGCTTTGTGAGGTATCTCTACCTGAAAATACTTGATCTAAGTGATTGATCGTTGGTATTCAGCAGCCATAAAAGTTTGCCTTATTTACCTTGAACTACAAAATGGGGATTTTGTCAGACAGCATAGGCAGCAGCTCTATAGAGATGAGATTACTTTTTATTATTTAATTCCAAGTCATCAAATAAAACAAATGTAATGTACACAACTGAAATATTTTAATCAAAGCAACGTGAATAAATTATAGTTAAATTATAAGCAGTCACTACCATCATGGGACTTTTATTAATTGTTTTATTCTGTGTTACAGCATTCAACCCAAATAGTCGAAAACCGCGATTAAAATGTAAAAAATGAACAGAAACCGAACAGACCTCAAAAAGCACGAAGAGCTCAGCACTGCCCCCTGTACTCCCCACTCATCATCCCCGCGGCTGGATGCCCTGCCCATGTGGTGTGTGTCCGGCATTCTCTCCTCCTCGCTCCAGCACGCTCTCCTCCACAACTAATTCATTACCCTAATTAGGCCTCATTATCCAGCTTATGCTAGTTCCAATTAGCATCCTAGCATAACGTAACCCTGAGGTCCGCTTCCCCAAACAAACACACAGGCTGTGTGCAGGGTCCCATGACGGCCGTGAGGTCTGGCTACACATGGGGAATCCGATTACGCTCACTTACAGTCCAGACTCCAGTAAGTCTTACTCTTTACTTAGCAACTGACTTTCAGAGGTCTCCCTTTTTAAATAGGCAACAAAAAAACTCCCTTATTATGCATGTAGGAAGACGCAAGACACTTTGTTCATCAAGTTATAGGGACTGCACCTAAGAACCGACCATCAGTGTCAGTCACATCTAACTAAAGCCAATATATATATATTTTTAAGTCAGTTGTCTAAATGTCAATTAGCCCATTTTGATTTTACATTATAATTGTCTTTATTATGCAAACAAGTAATAAAGTTTGTGTTATTGTCAGTACTCCAGAGAGAAAGTGGAAGATTTCTTGAGCAATCTGCAAATGATGATGGCTAGCTAGTTAGCATTAGCGTGCTGTGACTTGAAGGCTGAGTAACTCCAAACAAGGACTCAAAACCAAAACAGCTACCTCAGGAATGTATCGTCAAGGTCTTAGCTAGCTTAGCTATGCTACCATAAAAAGAAACCTTGAATGTTTAAGCGTAGCTAGGAGGTAGTGAAGTCAGTGACACAGCCCGTATGGCATGCTAACTTCTAAACAGCCAAATGCATCAGTTTCCCACTTATACCTCCCCACAGCATTTCCTCCTAGCCTACCATTCCCCTGTCACATGCGTAAGCCTGAATATTTTACAAATACACCGATAACAGGGGTCCCTCCTGCAGAGATACTAATTCACTGTGACAGCTTTATCCAATGCTATTTTTTCAATTTGCTCTCTCCACCCCCCCCCCCCCCCCCCCTAGCCGTTTCCCACAGCAAACAGATTGAGGCAATTTTTCAGTTACATTTAGTATCTGCCTAGTGCTCAGAGTCCCCAATGACTATCTCTCCCTCCAGAGGATAAGGGGGAACTTTTAGAGGGACTCTCAACTCCCCCAACACACACTTCAAATCAAAGTTTATTGGTCACGTACACAGTTTAGCAGATGTTCTAGTGGGTGCAGCAAAATGCTAGCGCCTAACAATGCACGCAGCCACACGCAATAGTCACACAGCACCAAGACAGTTCACATGTAGTCTGACACACACACATACAAACCACTTTAGTCACTTCGATTTGCTCCCTGTTCGGGGCCCTGAGACACCTCAGAGGTCCAGACCGTCTGCATACACACTGGAAACCAGCTGTGTCTCATACTGCAGTGCACTTCACTTCCAGATGGCCCTCACGATGACGCTGTGTGTCATGCATGTGTGCGTGCCGTCCGTGTGTGAGTATACATGTGTGTGCGTGCGTGCGTGCGTGCGTGCGTGCGTGCGTGTGCGCGTGTGAGAGAGAGCGTGAGAGACAGCTTTGGATTTAGACAGCACATGCATCGCTGCAGCCTCCTTTTAAACTCAAACATTTGTCAGAGCTGCTGGAATAGATAGCAGAGGCCATATTTAGCCTTCTATCTGCAGCACACTAACCATATAAATATGGAAACATGCGCACACACACACACTAACTCATGTGCACAACATGGGTAGCTAGTAAAATCCCAGTGCATATGGCCCTGGTCCCATCTGCCTCTAGCTCCACTCCTCAAGAAAGGTGACTGGAAACCTAATTAACTCAAATAACAATTCCCTTTAAAAGGCTAAAACCACACACTCAGGGCCATATGCACCCCCAGTTACAGCACAGCATGAGATAAAGTACAATAAAACACAGACTCCCAAATAAAAAGATAAATGGGTGAATTAATAAAGATAGCCTGGGTCGGAGTTTGGATGTGGTGGGTGGCTGATCGCTAAAGGTTTCAGGATATGATTCCCTGGCATAAACAGTCACAGTACATTTTAACAGTAGTATTTAGAGTAGCACTCTCTTCAACACACACACCAATACAAAAAAATTCTGTGTTTTTTCACTCACTCACTCACTCACTCACTCACTCACTCACTCACTCACTCACTCACTCACTCACTCACTCACTCACTCTCTCACTCTCTCACTCTCTCACTCACTCACTCTCTCACTCAAACCCTAGCAATCATGCTCGGCGTGAGTCCGACATATCCAAAGGTGAAGCAGCAAACCCTCACAATGTATGACAGAGGAGAGCTGCACAGGGATAATGTCTGACAGAGTGAGGGTGAATGAGAGCAGAGTGCTGGCTGGCTGTGTGGTGTTTTGAAGGGCCCATTCACTTGCAGTGCCTCCAGGAATCAAAAGGGGTGTGTGTGCGCGTGTGTGTGTGGTGTGCAGTTGAGAGGCTTACAAAGTACCAAGACACAGGAGCAACATGAATCGTAGAACGAGGGGAGAAAAGACGCCAGTATGACAATGGTTCAATTAAAAATGATTCAGAAAAAAAATCTAATTCAATACAAAATGCTCCCACTGTTTTTATAAAGGGCTTAATCCGGATGTGAAAATGTGAGCACGTAGCCCTTACTTTCACATATGTCTGAATGAATCATGCATTGAGGAGATTTGTGGGAAAATTGGAGTTATTCTCACAGACCTCAAGCTAGGACTTAGGATTTGACCCTAAGAGAAAGGAGTCATTGTTTCTGTGCATTGTTTCTCGTCTGTTGATGTGACTAATGCCACTAGAGAAGGTGGCCTTTGGCTACAACCAACACATCTTAGTCATATGACTGGCTAGCCGTCTGGTCTCATATGACCCATCTTAGGGCTGAAGCCTGGGTGGAACCTAGGGTCGAGTCAGTGGGGTCAAAGAGCACTCTGGTCCCTAGCCCAAAAAAACAAAAAGGCAGGGGGTGGTGGTAGTCTTGGAACGGTGTTGTTCGCTTTGTGGCTGTGTGTGTGTGTGTGTGTGTGATCTCTTCCCCCCCCCCCCTTTAAGCCCGAGGTGAGAGCAGTGAGCAGCCCCTGGTGTAGTGGCGCCGTCTGAGACGAGGAGAGCTGTACGGGGAACAGCTGTTCCTGAGCACTCGACGGCGGGGTCAGGGGGAGAAGCGGCCGTGCTGCAGCTGTGTTCTCAGGGCGGCTGAGACCCAGAGGAGAGGGGCTGTTCACAGACAGGGCCAGGAGAGGGTCACATGAGAGACAACAGAGAGATGGCAGATACAAGAAACCCACAGTCCAAAACAGAACAACCCAAACACAAAGTAGCTAAATCTACAGTGAATCTCCCTCACACTCAAGAGATTAGAGTGAAAGATCCATCAGCACACAGGCCAAAATTGCAGTAAAACAACCTTGCCAAAACTAGGCTTACAGGCAGAAACTACAGTGAAAGTCCAGAAAGCAAGTCTACAAAGAAAGACCTTTCATGCAGAAACCTTAGAAAAATAGAGATTATTTGAAGAGAAACACCTTCCACACAGAAACCACAAAGAAATAGCTTATCCAAAGATAGAAGCCCTTTGACTTCTTTACAGGAGTCTAGACTAAAGAAGCGGGAGAACTGTATGTCCGACCTTGTGTCAGACAAACCTACTCAGAACAAGAAATCACTGAACTTCGTCACGCTTCATTTTGTACCCAAGTTATAATTAAGAGGCCGCATTTCAGACTGAACCGACTGTAGATTAAAATCGTCAAATCCCAATAAAAGGATCGGATAGAGAAGGAATGGGTTCAAAATTGAATGAGAAAGTGAGTTTGAATGCGAGCCTTGACTTCCAGCGATGAACCCGCTAAGGCTGAAGAGAGAAGACGGGGGCGGGGAATCATAAGTCAATAATACAGACGACTAAGTAGTCTCCTAGCAACCTGTTTCTGATGGACCACAGCGGCTTACTTTGTCTCACTTGCAGATAGAGGGAGCGTGAGACAGACGGCCCCATCCCAAATCGACCCCTAGCCCTTATGATCCAAGAGGATTGGAAAGGAAGGCCTAAGCAATATGGTAATAACTCTTTGCTCTCTGATCTGCTAGGTGGAATTTGTGCATACATTGCATCCCTCTTAGATCTTCCAAAATGCATAGGGGGTAAGGGCTAGGGGTCAAATCGGTATTAAGCAAGAGATGGGAGGACAACTGATGTTTGACATATGCACTAAATATGCAATAGACCATCAAATATAGCAGATAAGCACTAAACTAATAGGCCAGAAGTCATGAGACCGTAATAGATTGGGATCTATTGGTCGCATGAATCTACACTCCTGAGGTTAGGTTCCGATCGCACAGATGACTGGAGCATGGTGACAACACCATCAGAGTTGTGGCTTTGATTCTTGCATGGGTCGCAACTACTGAATGTGTGCCTGAACCGTAAGTCGCTTTGAATAAGAGCACCAGCTAAATGACCGTATTGTAATTTAAAAATTCCTGAAGCCGGGTCTATTCCTGTTGCGGTGTCGCATAGGAACCTCCTGGGAACCATGGCTCCTAAACCCAGTAACTGGACAGACTAAAGTGTCCTTCAGGGGCTGTGTCACATTTCACCTTTCAATCAGAACACCAGAGAGTATTTTTTTCCACGCAGTGTGCAATCAAGCAGAGTTTACCTTTTGAATCTACAACGGAGGGATATTGTTGCCAGAGAGCCATGACTTCAGTCACTAAGAATGCCAACTTCTTAATTTCAGAAAGGGAGACGCTGAAGGTGAGTTGGTCGGGAAAAGAGAGAGAGAGAGATGGTCTAAGGGAAGGGGGAGAGAACGAAGCATTAATAGTGGCAATTACGCCGCGACCATCTCTGTTCGCAAGCAGCCCGTGCATATTCTCAAACGCTACACATGGATTTCTCTTTGTGGGGTACACACACACACACTCAGTCCTATCTTAGACACTCATCTTGAATGCATAATCTAGTCTTTTCCCCTCACTGTGGTGCGGAAGAGTAATCTAGTGCTTTGATCCGTCTCAGTGAGGAGCTGTCGACTCCTATCCAACCATGTAATTCCCCCGAATGAGGTGTTTGAGGAGCCGCCATTGTTAGCCAACCCCCCTCTGACAATCGAGACAAATCTGCCTCTGAAAGTCATAACCAAGGCATTAACTGTGTCCAACTAAGAGTTCAGCAATTTCCGTCGACTAAGTTAGCACAAGCCGCTGGAGAAACAACTCAGAGAGCAAGTAAACCATTGCATCTCATAATAGGCCTGGCTAACTGCTTCGGCTCCAACAGTGACTGTAATTACCATTGTAATAACGGCTAATGGTAATGCTAATCATAACAATAGAGCAATGTGAAGAGAAAATGGTGCTTGGAGGCCCAGATGCAGTTTAGGGCAATTAGGCGAAGGAAAATAACTGGGGCCCGGCCTCCTTTTGTTGACGCCATCTTATCAGGCCCATCTCTCTGCTTTCACTCACTTGGCTTTGAAGTCAAAAAAGTCAACACAGCCGCTGATGTCCGAGGATAACTCAGTCAGAACGACTGACACGGAAGTGACCCAGGTGGACAGATGGCTGAGAACAGCAAGCCGTGGTGACATGACAGCAGAACCTTTGATGGATGGGTAAATGCCAAGGAAAGAAATCCAAGAATGAGTCTTCTACTAAGCATTGTCAGGTTTTCGTAAAATCGTAAGAGTTTCAGCTAAAACGCTAATGATAGGCAATGAAAATGGCAGGTTAAAAAGGTATCATCCGTAACGTCACTGCGAGAGCTCGCACCATCCACTTTAAGTAGTGTTCCTATCGAAAAAGGCAGCGCAAGTCCCGGGAGCCCCTCTGTGCAACGCTGACACACTCCCCTTCAGCTGGAGCAGTTCAAAGGAGTTGAAGAAACCATTTACAGCGTCGAGAAGGCTTCTTCTCCCTCTTTCTATCTAGATCCCCCGCTCTCCCTCTCGTTTCCCCTCTCTATGATTGACCTTGGGTTAAACGCATTTAAAATTAGAGCTCACAGGATCTGCACGCCCCCCTCCCGCTCTGCGAGCTCAAAGCCGAGCCCTCTGGACAGCCATTTCTCATATGCGAGCCGGAGCTTCCAACTGTCAGACCTCTCTACAGGCTTCGCAATCAAACATGACAGGGCCTCGATCGACTTGCCAGGGTTTTCAAGCTGAAGAAGTGTTCCCCGCACACATGCATAACATTGGTATAATACAATACGTGCATATGTCACACCCACTGCCTCAGACCTTCATACAAGATGGTACATCTCGGTCATTGTAAGCCATAGCTTTGAAAAGGGGTACCTCCATCTTGGAGATTTCCAGTATACAAGCCAGAGACGACACATTTCACATATGGGTCACTTGGGTCAGTAACACCGCAATGTGCGCTTTAATGTTGCGTCGCTATCATTGAGAATAACCAGCAGCCATGATTAGCAATATACGCTGAGCCATAAAAACAAATATCTAATCAGGAGAAACAGCGAGGTACCCCCCCCCCCATGATGATTGTAGGTTTTCTAAAGAAAGCCTATGCACATTGCCTACTGCTTGGATAAAAAGACAACATAGCAGAGACGAACCCACCACCGGCACTAAGAATTCAATTGAAAAAAGGAAGATTTAAAAGCAAAAATAGATTATTTTTTTTTATATATAACCAACACACACACACACACACACACACACACACACACACACACACACACACACACACACACACACACACACACACACACACACACACACACACACACACACACACACACACACACACACACACACACACACACACACACACACACACACACACATATAATTTCCAATGCAACATATGGGGAAATAAAAGGTCAAAGATTTATATTTAGACACTCTGGGTATTTTGTTTTTTCTCCACAGAGTAGCTGAGCTGACAATGGAGTCATGTGGAAATCCTGCACAGAAAAAGGCAGAACCAAGCTTTAGTCTTTGAGGCGTCAGAGTGATCTCATTAGTCCCTTCATGAATATTTGCGTTGGAAACTCCTCCGAGGAAAGTTTCATGGTGAGACTTGGAAGGAAAGAAAAAGATGGATTCTCAATTTGGAGCCCCGATCCCCGATCAGATAATAATTACTCCTATCCTCCTATAGTTAGCAACAAATTGCAAAAAAAAATTCAAACACACCACAAGAAGTAGACTCAGGAGAAAGCAGAAGCATAAAGGAAAAAAACAGGCCCTAATTAAAGGCTGAGAAAGCTCTTGGGGTAGCTGCTAGGCCTATTTCCCTTCCACTTTATGCCTCTTTAGGTATTTTCTGCACCCCTCTTGAGTAGGCACAAAGGAGTAGAAGAACATGATTAATGCTCGTTTCAAGTGAGGCTCCGTTTTTTTTCTGCGGCATTCGCATTCCAACGACGACAAACTCTTAACCTGGCAAATGAGGAGTACGGATTCACCTTTAACAACTCAAAAGGGACGTGGATCTCACTCAGCTCCAGGCGAGGGACGTTTCAACTGATATCCATCAACGGCTGTTACTGTAGCAGCACTGCACTGTCAACAGGGTCGGCCCGCCCATTAGGCAGGATTAGGGTGGAAGATAGAAAAAGCTGCCCCAGTCTGAGCTAAACTGGCCAAGAGGCACACCTGCAACAATATATAACGCCTAACAAAAATCTGCCCAAAACAATGAAAACTTGTCCATGCTCAACGCGCCTCTCCAGCTGGAGATACGATGCGCAGCAGCGCCCCTCACCAACACTCAAGAAACCTAACATAAATCATGTAGCCTATAGTAAAAAGAGAAGTAGCCTGTGGTTTTTCTGTAGCCTTTCATCATGCACGTCCTTGTCTGCGATCATATAGCCTAAATGGCACTTTATCAAATAAAATGTGATTCAACTTTTTCACACACACACACACACACACACACACACACACACACACACACACACACACACGTTCAAAAGTTGAGTCACTTAGAAATGTCCTCGTTTTTGAAAGATTTTTTTGTTGCTTTTGTCCATTAAAATATCAAATTGATCAGAAATACACTGCAAACATTGTTAATGTTGTAGATGACTATTGTAGCTGGAAACAGCAGATTTTGAATGGAATATCTACAGACCTACAGAGGCCCATTATCAGCAACCATCACTCCTGGGTTCCAAAGGCACATTGTGTTAGCTAATCCAAGTTTATCATTTAAAAAAGGCTAATTGATCATTTTAAAACCGTTTTGAAATTATGCTATCACAGCTGAAAACTTTGTGCTGACTAAAGAAGCAATAAAACTGGCCTTCTTTAGACTAGTTGAGTATCTGGAGCATCGGGGCGGCAGGGTAGCCTAGTGGTTAGAGCGTTGGACTCGTAACCGGAAGGTTGCAAGTTCAAATCCCCGAGCTGAACAGGCAGTTAAGTTAAGCCACTGTTCCGAGGCCGTCATTGAAAATAAGAATTTGTTCTGAACCGACTTGCCTAGTGAAATAAAAGGTCAAATAAAAATAAAAAAAGCATTTGATTGATTACAGGCTCAAAATGTCCAGAAACAAATAACTTTTCTGAAACTAGTTAGTCTATTCTTGTTCTGAGAAATAAATTGCCAAGAAACTGAAGATCTCGTACAACGCTGTGAACTCCTCCCTTCACAGAACAGCACAAACTAGCTCTAACCAGAATAGAATAGTGGGAGGCCCCGGTGCACAACTGAGCAAGAGGACAAGTACATTAGTGTCTAGTTTGAGAAACCGATGCCTCAACTGGCAGCTTATAGTACCCACAAAACACTGCTGACCTTCTAGACGGAGTTGCAAAAAAAAAAAAAGAAGCCATCTCTCAGATTGGCCAATAAAAATAAAAGATTAAGATGGGCAAAACAACACAGACACTGGACAGAGGAAGATTGGAAAAAAGTGTTATGAACAGACAAATCTAAGTTTGAGGTGATCTCAACCCTATTGAGCTGTTGTGGGAGCAGCTTGACCATATTGTAAGTAAGAAGTGCCCATCAAGCCAAATCCAACTTGTGTGAGGTGCTTCAGGAAGCATGGGGTGAAATGTTTTCAGATTTCTTAGACAAAAGCAAAGTTTGAAGGACACAATTATTATTTATAACCTTGTCAATGTCTTGACTATATTTCCTATTCGTTTTGCAACACAATTCATGTATGTTTTCATGGAAAAGGACATTTAAGTGACCCCAGACTTTTGAGTTTGTTTACATATACATACATACAAAATATCCTAAAAAAACAGGACATGTAAGGACAATTTGGAATGAAATTAGGCTACTCATGACTGCTGTCCGGGAGTTTCACTCCATGGTCTAAATTGTCATGAATCCGTGATTTCAATTGTAGGCCTATTCATACATTTTTGACAAGCTGATCATAGCGACGAAAAAGAAAAACACTTCTGCATTTCCAACTGTGTAAACACATTGATTCTCATTGCAACTCGGCTCAAAATAACTCCTGATAAAACTTGGGTAGCTGATATGCAGATCTTAAAATAGCCAAAATGATTAGTCTTAAGCCTAGGATAATAAATGCAACTGCCTGCTTCACAAACAGTACAGCATAAAATTGCATTGTGGGCCGACACTGAGGCTACACTATTCTAGTTTTGTGAGGATAGCAGGAGGGCGGAAATTTTGGGGTCTCGCCTACAGCGCCAGAACAGCCAGAACCAGGCGAGACTGTCAAAGCACCATCTGGCAGCTGTCCATTACAAGGAATGCAGTTTTATTTTTTAATTACATAGGTATTCTCTTGCACACTAGTAACCATGCGGTGTAGGAGAATGAGGGCCGAGGAGAAATTATTTCAATGATTCAGTTTTTCCTAGTATGTGGATTGTGGTTGCTGGTCTGGACGAAAAATAGGTCAATGCTGATGACGATTTTAATAAGTTTAGAAGCCATTTCATTCCTCAAACAATAATAATTGAGCTCGACTAAGCATGTGGTTTGTATAAGTGAGCGGAGCGTATGTTGTGTGGTGAGGTTTCGTGCGAGAGACTTACTTTCGAGCGGTCTGTAGGTAAATAGGCCAAGCTGAACTAAAGTTTCAATTCAGGTGAGCAGGCCATGGAGTTTAACTAGTGTGTGTGTGTGTGTGTGTGTGTGTGTGTGTGTGTGTGTGTGTGTGTAGGCCACAGAGTTTAGTTTTGTGCCCGTTCATGTCTGATTATCCGCATCAGTGAGCATTGCTAAAAATTGGACCTAATAATCCCAGTCCGTTTTTACAGACATACTTTCAACATCCTGGTGAGTTGTCCGATTCACGACTCCCAGTGTTTTGACAACAATGACTTTAAATGACCTTGGCAAATGTCTAATCCGAAATTCCACACAATGGTAAACAATGTGAGCTCATCTTTAAAAAGGATGTTTAAACTGAGCGCCGCCACACTCAAAGGCATTCATTAGAGCAAAATGACCCTTTTCGTTGTAAGCGTCAGTAAAAATCAGCCATACCAGCTAAACTTAATTGGCTCATCACTCTAGCTTAATCCTAGCCACCACGAGCCCCAGTGATGGGTACTCATAGTTAGCCAGCCATGTATATCCCTCATCAAGAGAACAGTCTGCATTACCACCCCGACTGTAGAAAAGTACACATTTCCTAACTGGTGACGATAATAGCCTAAATCATCAGGAAAGCTCACCACTTCTGTGAGCAATATGCAAACAATGAGGTTGAACAAAAATGGTCGGGGCATTCGCAAGCAAAGCTTGATTGTTCAATCAATGTCAGATTAAAAAAATCCAAGATATCGCCCCTCAAGACCCATAATTCAAAACGGCCATATCAAAGTCTCTCCCTACAAAAGCACCACAGACTCAGATGGGCCCAGCACACCTCTCTAGCCCTGGGAAGACGGACAGACCCTAAAGGCAGTGTCGTCTGGCTGCCGTCTTGCGAGGCCAGAGAAGAAGCTGTGTATGCTGTTGGCTACTAGGTCCCCCCCGCTATAGTACCCTCTCAGATATCCATCAGCCTAGAGGCTCGCTGTTTGACAGACAGAGGGCTCATTCTAAGGCAAAGCCCTTTCTCTGTCACCACACACACCGCTGGCACAGCTCCAAATAAAGGCGGTCTGAGCGGCTTCCCTTGACCCAGAGTCTCCTATGGAGAACATGAAGGCTTTGTAGAGGAGGGACGGCAGGGAGGTGGCAGTCAAGGAGATGGAGGCGAGAGAGGAAATACAACTAAATCTACACACCAAAAGACAGACACACACACGCGCCATAGGGGATATACCGGGTCTGGGGGATCTTTAAAATGACTGTCCGCGTTTTGAATTGGCTTTTGAAAAAGGGTGATACGACTGATGTGATTCGATTACTTAATAGGCCTAAGCCCGAGCTACGCATTGATTATGGAAGTGAGGGGGAAAAACAACTCCAACTGTGATTTGATTATCAATGAGGACCGCTAGCTGGTGGTGGTAATGTAAAGCGATGCTCGGGTTACTCAACATGAACCAATCCTTTAGCCGTGTTGTAAAAAGCGTCTACCTGACAGAAAAGGCGCTCTGCTTCGGTTACTAAAGAGCAGTAGTATATATCCCTAGCTGTGATTTGGTTGCTTACTGAGGTGCTCTGGTGTCCCGCGTTCAGCGCTGTCGCTACGGAGAGAGAATATTCACTGGCTTTTCACTGGCTTGAGTCCCTTGAGAGAGGTTACTTATCGGTGAGCACACACCCTATCAGAAGAGCACTCCATCACACACACGGCTGCAGAGGGGAGCAGTTGAGAGCCTTCGTACGTGTTGGCTATGTACCCAGGACATACATGATGACTCCTCTTCAGCTGGCTAATACGGTGTTAAGGCACACATCTGTGTGAACTCGGTGCTTGGAGAGTGAAGGGCAAACACTCTCCCTTTGAGCTAATTTTCTGTCTCAAGAAGATAAGTGTGACGTTCTGGCTTGTTGGTTGTAGAGGCAGAGGTGAAATGAATGCTTGGTTTCGTCGACGCGTAAAGCACTAATGCCAAGTACGCAGCTTTTAACAGGGGAAAAAAATGACATCAAAACATACTCTTCCTCAGCAAGGAACACAAACAATTGTACGTGAAATATAAGCTCCATTAATTAAGCCGTCTCGCTACTACTCGACTACTGTCCTCAAACCTTCCAGAGACGACGGAGCAAGTAACGCTGAACCCCGTCTCATCTCCATACTTTTCAAACTGGGCCTAGTCACTTACAATTAAGATTATTGGGCTGACGCCAAGACAGTGTGGCCTAGTGCCGTGTAGTGGGACAGACCGACGACAGCTCAACAATGCTCGACTGACAGGAGTTGACAAGCGCACTCCCCTCAGCAACACACACAGGAACTGCTGACACTGGAGTCGGGAGGAAGATTGAGCTCCTCATATGGATAACTACGACAATATAAATAATATGTTGTAGCACGATGACCTGACATGCTGCCTTTCAAACATCAAACGGAGTGTAGACTCTTCCTGAGACTCAAATGCCGATAACTGGCAGAGCAAACAGTGCTTTAAAATGTTGTTGTGCATAGCAAAATTTGAGCTGGCAATATTAAACGCTCGAGGCGCGTGTTACAGTTTGGAAGGGAAGACAGAAGTGTTAGCGCACTGCACACTCATACTTTGAAAGACTAAAGGGGGAATGTGGCAAAGTAAAAAAAAAATATATATATATATATATATATATATATATATATATATATATATAAAAATATATATATATATATATATATATATATATATATATATATATATATATATAATATAAAAAAAAGACTTCACGGCACTCGACTAGCAAAACAGTCTTCGCTTGACGCCAACACACACTAACCTAGGTCTACAAGGCAGGTATTTCCCAGCTAGTAGGGCAAACAACCTGTGGAATAATTGTAGAGCACAGCTGAGGGTGAACATAACAAAAGTAAAAGCAGGAGCGTACAGCTCTTAGCCAGGTCTCCGAACGACACTACACCTTTGCCACTTTGTCTGACTGATGAGTTCAAAGAGCTCATGGTAATAGCCTGTCTCAAACATCCTCCAAACCATAAATCTTTCCAAGCAAGAAAAATGGGAAAGCAATCAGGTGGCAAGAGGGGTGTGTGTGGGTATAAGAAAAATAACATGTGAACCTACAGTTGAAGTCGGAAGTTTACATACACTTAGGTTGGAGTCATTAAAACCCGTTTATCAACCACTCCACAAATGTCTTGTTACCAAACTATAGTTTTGGCAAGTTGGTTAGGACATCTACTTTGTGCATGACACAAGAAATTTCTCCAACAATTGTTTACAGACAGATTATTTAACTTATAATTCACTGTATGAACTGTATGTCATGGCTTTAGAAGCTTCTGATAGGCTAATTCACATCATTTGAGTCAATTGGAGGTGTACCTGTGGATGTATTTCAAGGCCTACCTTTAAACTCAGTGCCTCTTTGCTTGACATCATGGGGAAATCAGCCAAGACATCAGAAAAAACCTTGACAAGACCTCCACAAGTCTGGTTCATCCTTGGGAGCAATTTCTAAAACGCCTGAACAAACGTCTGTACAAACAATAGTACACAAGTATAAACACCATGGGACCACACAGCCGTCATACCGCTCAGGAATGAGACGCGTCTGGTCTCCTAGAGATGAACGTACTTTGGTGCGAAAAGTACAAATCAATCCCAGAACAGCTGCAAAAGACCTTGTGAAGATGCTGGAGGAAACAAGTACCAAAGTATCTGTATACACAGTAAAACGAGTCCTATATCGACATAACCTGAAAGGCCGCTCAGCAAGGAAGAAGTCAGTGCTCCAAAACCACCATAAAAAAGCCAGACTACGGTTTGCAACTTTTGGAGAAATGTCTTCTGGGCTGATGAAACAAAAATAGAACTGTTTGGCCATAATCATTATAATCATTATCATTATGTTTGGAGGAAAAGGGGGGAGGCTTGCAAGCCGAAGAACACCATCCCAACCGTGAAGCACGGGGGTGGCAGCATCATGTTGTGGGGGTGCTTTGCTGCAGGAGGGACTGGTGCCCTTCACAAAATGGATGGCATCATGAGGGAGGAAAATTATGTGGATTTATGGAAGCAGCATCAAGTCAGGAAGGTAAAGCTTGGTCGCAAATGGGTCTTCCAAATGGACAATGACCGCAAGCATACTTCCAAAATTGTGGCAAAATGGCTTAAGGACAACAAAGTAGAGGTATGGGAGTGGCCATCACAAAGCCCCGACTTCAATCATATAGAAAATCTGTGGGCAGAACTGAAAAAGCGTGTGCGAGCAAGGAGGCCTACAAACCTGACTCAGTTACCCTAGCACTGTCAGGAGGAATGGGCCAAAATGCACCCAAATTATTGTGGGAAGCTTTTGACCCAAGTTAAATAATTTAAAGGCAATGCTATCAAATACTAATTGAGTGCATGTAAACTTCTGACCCACTGGGAATGCGACGAAAGAATTAGAAGCTGAAATAAATCTCTACTATTATTCTTAAAGTAAAGTGGTGATCCTAACTGACCGATGACAGGGAATTTTTACTAGGATTAAAATGTCAGGAATGGTGAAAAACAGAGTTTAAATGCATTTGTCTATGGTGTATGTAAGCATCCAACTTCAACTGTATATGTGTGTGCCAGTGAGAGAAAGCTACAGTGTGTGTGTGTGTGTGTGTGTGTGTGTGTGGCGCACTGATTCCCACCCATCACTTAATATGATTAAAGAGTCCGACACAATAAAAAGCGTTCCCCTTTTTCTTAACGTAATCAAAGCATTATGGAGAGCGACCTGGGAGGGATACAAACTTTTTGGCTGGAGCCGGAGTGAGCGAGGCGCAGGCAGCCAAGATTTGGGCTTCGGCGCGGACCCTCCAGGGGCAAATCAATGCTGCATTTCTGTGTGGGCGTCTGAATCGATCGGCCCTCTCGTTTTTTACTTTCCTGACTCTCCCTCATCTCACTCCTCCGTTTCGTCATTCAAGGAACGATCAAGTATCGCCTTAGATCTGCTGAGCCACGTTGGGTCGTTTACAGAAAACACTCATGGTTCTGGGTCCTTAGCATGCATATTAGGCTGTGTGTGTGTGTGCGCGCCACCACCGTCGCACACTCTCAAGCAGTGATTGACAAAGACGAAAGGCCTAATCAAAAGCACAAAGCCGCCCAGTGTCCAGAGTTTCCTTCAACCATCATTCCCATAACAGCACGTCAGACCTGCCGACCAGCCTGCTTCCACACTGAGGAAGAATGCATTAAGAACAGAAAAGGAGGGAAAGAGATGAGGATTGAGAACACGATATTATCTGCTCACCAATGTTGTCTGCTGATATTGGCCTTTTTGACGCAATATCAGTGTCGGGCTGACAACTACACTGATAACCAATAAAGAAAATGGAAAGAAAATAATAATCTGCATCTCCCCAATATGTCCAGGTCAGTGGAGGCTGCTGAGGGGAGGACGGCTCATAATAATGGCTGGAACGGAGCAAATGGAATGGCATCAAACACTTAGAAACGATGTGGTCGATACCATTCCACTGACTCCGCTCCAGCCTATACCACAAGCCCGTCCTCCCCAATTAACGTGCCACCAACCTCGTGTGGTCAGGGTGCCCCGTCTCTTTCAGGGGCACAGCGACCTAAATAATTCCCATGGCTGAGACGGGAAAACAGAGGAGACGGTCAAAACTAGACTATGAAGAGCAGACAAAAAAACAGCAGGAGGCGGAAATAAAACAGAGGAGACGAGAGGGGAGGAGAAAAGAGACATTTTGCTCTCCAACCAGCTGGATCTCCATTTTTCACCTCAGAAACGTGTGGAGACCCACTGGGATGTAAAATGTGAAATGCCCTTCTGATTAGTTAGTATGTAAATGTGAACATTACTCCATTTACCTGCATCAGTTATTTTGAACAAGCAGGGTCAATAATGCATGCGTGTGTGTTATGCATTTTGTATGCTTTTAAATAGATTTGTATGTTAATTCACCCCCCCTCTGTGTGCAGATCATTAACATGTAATAACTCGGCCCACACAGTCCCCGCTGCCCACATATTGTCTTATGCGCGCCCACATAAAAACACACAAATCTGCCTAGTACAGGAACGCCGACGCACACATTTTCCTGCTGCATTCCCACACCAGGAATTTCCCCAGTAAATCTCAAGAGCATCACTTCACCCAGGACAACAAATGCTTTCAAAAGCAATTCATTTCAACCTGTCCGAAAAGGCAAAAACAATGGAATGTTTTAATAATGCTGTGAATTATTCATTCCATGACCTCAAAATGACCCTGAAAACTCAGTACCGCTAGTCAACTTTCATCTATAGAGATCACTTATCCACAAGGCTGCTGGTCAGGCTCCTCTAGCCCAGAAAAATAGTCAATTAAAAAAATAAATAATAATCTTTAATCTGAGGAGATCATCCCTCGCTCCTTGGTGGAGAGGATGAAAGTGGCCTTTTATTCGGGCAACTGAAAGGGCGTCTTGAGAGGCGTGACAGTGGGCCTGTGACAGCGGCACTGGCCAAGCCTGCTTGTTTACATGTCCGCTGGGGCGCCATTGACAGTCTGGGCATGCTCGCCGCCCCGCAGATGGAGGGTTCTCACGCCGCTCTCTTCCCCCCCCCCCCCCCAAAGCCTCTCACACAACACCCCCCCAAACACACACCAAGAAAAAACATCTCTTAGCATAGCACAACTCCATTTTGACAGAGAACAAGCTTGATTAGTGTTGACTTCAACAGTGAATAGCCCATCTCTAATTCAGCCCTCAGGTCTACGCCAGTAAGCAGCTCGGTTACAAATCCACAACACTCGTCGGGGCATAACATTCAACTGTTTTCCTTCTCAGCTAGCTAGCTAGCTGCTGTGGCATTCCACAAATCACAGCCAGCCTTCCTCTTCACGTTCTGAGCAGCATGCAGACACCAGAGGGTTGCTGGGAAAAAAAACAATTAGGCCAGCCAAATCAGCAGGCGGGCCTTGTCGCGACAGCCCAGTCCTGACAGAGGTGACCCGTCCGTACCCCCGACCTGCAGGTTTTTCTTTCTCCCAGTGCCGCTCCGCTCCTCCCGCCCCCCAGGGGGCGTACATCAAACCCTCCCCTGCCAAAGGTCAAACACAGGGGTACCAGACGGCAGAGAGAGAAAACAGTGAGAGAAAGAAAACAAAACAGAGCGAGGGAACGAGCGAGAGAAAACAAAGAACACAGAGAGAGCGAGAGAAGAGCAAAGAACAGAAATGAACAGAGATATGTCCCGTTGATAGTCCCCTTCACCAGCCACCACTGTTCCTGTCTCGGTTTTTGATGGGTCTATGAGAGGTAGTACACCACAACATGTGAGATATAGGAGTGTTGGAGTGAAGAGGTTGGGGACAAATGTGACGGGTACATGCTGACAATGCCGTCTGTCCGGCACGGACGAAGGGACACGTGGACGAGTGAACGCGGGACGGCGTAGGGGAGAGGCTTCATTTCGGAAATGACATGCCGTCTTAGTCAGCAGAAGCGGCGTTTGCATACAGTGCACATCACGTGGTTCGATGAGAAGGTTGAATATAAAAGAAAAAGTCACAATGTGAAAGAAGTGGGATATTCTACAGTCGTCTACTTATCCAGCAACGCTCAGCATGACAATTGTGTTCAATGTCATGGGGAACTAAAGAGCAGGGGTTTCTCAACTTTTTCCACTCAGGCCCCACTTCCAGCATTGGGGAACATCCAGAGTGTGTGCCCCATCTTTTTCTATGGGCACATGCACTGTTCATGACAAACTTGTTGTCGGAGAGAAAAAGTTGCGGGTTTTAAAGCTTATTTCCCACAATTCCACACGTTGCCGTGAAGAGGCAATTTTGCAGTTAAATCCTTTTGCCATGTCTAATGTGTATTCATGTGATATTTGAGTGTTTCAAACTAAATCTATGGGCTAAAAAAAAAACAACGTTAAACTGGCATCGGCTAGTTGATCTGGACATTTCAGACCAGTTCTAATGAACTCATGATGCACTACACAATTTTGAAAATTGCACCTTGTGCATTGTACTATTACAGCTTTCAAGAGTAAGTTGAAAGACTGACTGAGCCCCCCCCCCTTTAAAAATATATTGTTCATTTTTGGTTGGGGGGGCTGATGTAGCACTCAAATAAAAACAACCTACACCTCACATTGAAGGGCACTTAACAAAAATCCAATGTCTGACACCCCCTTCAAAGCAAGAGAACTACGACAAGGGAAAGTCCCTGTGGTGTGAAAACAGGAAGAAACTTAGAGAAAAAAAACTAGCAGGCTAGATCAGAAGGTCATAAATGTGGGCTCCAGAACTGATCAGATAGAATGTAATAAGCAGAGAGAAAAAAAAAACTGCTCTGGCTAGCTGCTCTGGTTTCCTCGCTTTCGAGGATATGTACAGTGCCTTGCGAAAGTATTCGGCCCCCTTGAACTTTGCGACCTTTTGCCACATTTCAGGCTTCAAACATAAAGATATAAAACTGTATTTTTTGTGAAGAATCAACAACAAGTGGGACACAATCATGAAGTGGAACGACATTTATTGGATATTTCAAACTTTTTTAACAAATCAAAAACTGAAAAATTGGGCGTGCAAAATTATTCAGCCCCTTTACTTTCAGTGCAGCAAACTCTCTCCAGAAGTTCAGTGAGGATCTCTGAATGATCCAATGTTGACCTAAATGACTAATGATGATAAATACAATCCACCTGTGTGTAATCAAGTCTCTGTATAAATGCACCTGCACTGTGATAGTCTCAGAGGTCCGTTAAAAGCGCAGAGAGCATCATGAAGAACAAGGAACACACCAGGCAGGTCCGAGATACTGTTGTGAAGAAGTTTAAAGCCGGATTTGGATACAAAAAGATTTCCCAACCTTTAAACATCCCAAGGAGCACTGTGCAAGTGATAATATTGAAAGGGAAGGAGTATCAGACCACTGCAAATCTACCAAGACCTGGCCGTCCATCTAAACTTTCAGCTCATACAAGGAGAAGACTGGTCAGAGATGCAGCCAAGAGGCCCATGATCACTCTGGATGAACTGCAGAGATCTACAGCTGAGGTGGGAGACTCTGTCCATAGGACAACAATCAGTCGTATATTGCACAAATCTGGCCTTTATGGAAGAGTGGCAAGAAGAAAGCCATTTCTTAAAGATAGCCATAAAAAGTGTTGTTTAAAGTTTGCCACAAGCCACCTGGGAGACACACCAAACATGTGGAAGAAGGTGCTCTGGTCAGATGAAACCAAAATTGAACTTTTTGGCAACAATGCAAAACGTTATGTTTGGCGTAAAAGCAACACAGCTGAACACACCATCCCCACTGTCAAACATGGTGGTGGCAGCATCATGGTTTGGGCCTGCTTTTCTTCAGCAGGGACAGGGAAGATGGTTAAAATTGATGGGAAGATGGATGGAGCCAAATACAGGACCATTCTGGATGGTGTCTGATGGAGTCTGCAAAAGACCTGAGACTGGGACGGAGATTTGTCTTCCAACAAGACAATGATCCAAAACATAAAGCAAAATCTACAATGGAATGGTTCAAAAATAAACATATCCAGGGTTAGAATGGCCAAGTCAAAGTCCAGACCTGAATCCAATCGAGAATCTGTGGAAAGAACTGAAAACTGCTGTTCACAAATGCTCTCCATCCAATCTCACTGAGCTCGAGCTGTTTTGCAAGGAGGAATGGGAAAAAATTCAGTCTCTCGATGTGCAAAACTGATAGAGACATACCCCAAGCGACTTACAGCTGTAATCGCAGCAAAAGGTGGCGCTACAAAGTATTAACTTAAGGGGGCAGAATAATTTTGCACGCCCAATTTTTCAGTTTTTGATTTGTTAAAAAAGTTTGAAATATCCAATAAATGTCGTTCCACTTCATGATTGTGTCCCACTTGTTGTTGATTCTTCACAAAAAAATACAGTTTTATATCTTTATGTTTAAAGCCTGAAATGTGGCAAAAGGTCGCAAAGTTCAAGCGGGCCAAATACTTTCGCAAGGCACTGTATGTGTGTGTGTGTGGTGTATTGTGCGAGTGTGTCGTGAGCGGGCAGCCACACGTCTAACGCTCGTTTGGCATTTTCTCTGAGAGAGGAGGAAGCCCAGAAACCAGGCCGTGAGCCGCTCTCTGTCAGAGAAGAAGAAAGAGGGACTTGACTGGCTGAGGTGTTGGCTTTAGGGCACAGTCCCAGTTGACCAAAGACTGCAGCGCGAGGCTGTGTGGCCAAAGGCTGTGTGGCCAAATCTTAAGACTCCAAGCCCTTGGTCCCAGCCTCCTGTTCCACACACACACACACACACACCAGAATATTTCCAGAGTGATGGAATCGCTCTGAGCAGGAGCGGTTTGTCGGTTAAGGCTACCCATAAATCCCTGCGCTGTTGGGAGCAGCTGTGCTGAGCAGTGAACTCGATACAACTCCCAGTCTCCCTCTCTCCTTTAAGGCTTCGTCAAATGCCATGGAACCAGGTGCTATGCAGGTAGAAAATTGGAGCACATTCAGACTTAATTGAAGCGTTAACTGTTTTTAATAGGGGTAAATAGAGAATTCCTAAGGCCAAACGTTTTTTTTATCCTTGGAGGATTCAACGGTCGTTATTGTGTTCGGAAAACCCTAGTGAACTGATCCCATTCAAATGTAAACTAGGTTGTCAGTTCCCATGAACAGTATGTCAGTGTGGGTGTTGTGTAGAGAAAGGTTGTCCTTCCTTACCCATATTCAGGACCAGGCGTCGGCTGAAATGTACAGGAGGGGACATGCAAAACAGAGTTTTGTGCAAACGGCAACAGACACCCAAAAAGAATGTAGGACGGTTCAATTACTCACAGTCTCTCTTCCCCCCCCCCCCCCCCCCAAGGTGCAAAAAATGTGCGCATACCTACAGTGCATTCGGGAAAGTATTCAGACACCTTGACTTCAGCCTTATTCTAAAATGGATTACATAGTTCCCCCCCCTCCCCCCTCATAAATCTACACACAATATCCAGTAATGACAAATCAAAAGCAGGTAAAAAAATAACGTGCAAATGTATTAAAAATTTAGTTGAAATTGGACAATTTCATAAGTAATCAGATCCTTTACTCAGTACTTTGTTGAAGCACCTTAGGCAGCGATTACAGCAAGTAATACAAGTCTTTTGGGGTATGACGCTACAAGCTTGACACACCTGTATTTGAGGAGTTTCTCCCATTCTTCTCTGCAGATCCTCACAAGCTCTTTCAGGTTGGATGGGGAGCGTCGCCGCACAAATATTTTGAGTTCTCTCCAGATATGTTAGATCGGGGTCAAGTCCGGACTCCGGCTGTGACTCAAGGACATTCAGAGAAGCCACTCATGCATCGTCTTGGCTGTGTACTTAGGGTCGTTGTCCTGTTGGAAGGTAAACCTGAGCCCCAGTCGGAGCGCTCTGGAGCAGGTTTTCGCCAAGGACCTCTCTGTACTTTGCTCTGTTGATCTTTCCCTCGATCCTGACTAGTCTCCCAGTCCCTGCAGCTGAAAAACATCCACACAGCATGATGCGGCCACCACCATGCTTCACCGTTGGGATGGTGCCAGGTTTCCTCCAGACGTGACGCTTGGCATTCAGGGCAAAAAGTTCAATCTTGGTTTCATCAGACCAGAGAATCTTGTTCCTCATGGTCTGAGAGTCTTAAGATGCCTTTTGGCAGACTCCAAGTGGGCTGTCATGTGCCTTTTACTCCATTTCAGAATAAGGCTGTAACGTGACAAAATGTGAAAAAGTCATAGGGTCTGAATACTTCCCGAAGCCTCTGTACATATCCCAACCTGAAGCCATGGGTTACAGGCAACAGCTACACTGAGGCTAGAGCTGCCACTTTCAAAGTGCAGGAACACTAATCTGGACGGTTATAAGAAATACACAGACTGTAATACCTACAGTTGAAGTCGGAAGTTTACACCTTAGCCAAATTCAGTTAAACTCAGTTTCACAATTCCTGACATTTCATCCTAGTAAAAATTCCCTGTCTTAGGTCAGTTAAGATCACCACTTTATTTTAAGAATGTGAAATGTCAGAATAATAGCAGAGAAGGATTTATTTCAGATTTTATTTCCTTCATCACATTCCCAGTGGGTCAGAAGTTTACATACCAAATACTAATTGAGTGTAGCATTGCCTTTAAATTGTTTAACTTGGGTCAAACGTTTCGGGTAGTCTTTCACAAGCTTCCCACAATACGTTTGGTGAATTTTGGCCCATTCCTCCTGACAGAGCGTAACAGAGTCAGTGTAACAGAGTCAGGTTTGTAGGCCTCGTTGCTCACACACGCGTTTTCAGTTCTGCCCACAAATTGTCTATAGGATTGCGGTCAGGGCTATGCGATGGACACTCCAGTACCTTGCCTTTGTTGTCCTTAAGCCATTTTGCCACAACTTTGGAAGTATACTTGCGGTCATTGTCCATTTGGAAGACCCATTTGCGACCAAGCTTTATTTTGTGAAGTGCACCAGTCCCTCCTGCAGCAAAGCACACCCGTGCTTTGCGGTTGGGATGGTGTTCTTCGGCTTGAAAGCATCCCCCTTTTTCCTCCAAACATAATGGTCATTATGGTCAAAAAGTTATATTTTTGTTTCATCAGACCAGAGGACATTTCTCCAAAAAGTACGATCTTTGTCCCCATGTGCAGTTGCAAACCGTAGTCTGGCTTTATGGCGATTTTGGAGCAGTGGCTTCTTCATTGCCGAGCGGCCTTTCAGGTTATGTCGATATAGGACTCGTTTTACTGTGGATATAGATCCTTTTGTACCGGTTTCCTCCATCTTCACAAGGTCCTTTGCTGTTGTTCTGGGATTGAGTTGCACTTCTCACACCAAAGTATATTCATCTCTAGGAGACAGAACGAGTCTCCTTCCTGAGCGGTATGACGGCTGCGTAGTCCCATGGTGTTTATACTTGCGTACCATTGATTGTACAGATGAACGTGGTACCTTCAGGCGTTTGGAAATTGCTCCCAAGGATGAACCAGAGGTCATCAAATTATTTTCTGCGGTCTTGGCGGATTTATTTTGATTTTCCCATGATGCCAGGCCAATAGGCACTGAGTCCACAGGTACACCTCCAATTGACTCAAATGATGTCGATTAGCCTATCAGAAGCTTCTAAAGCCATGACATAATTTTCTGGAAATTTCTAAGCTGTTTAAAGGCACAGTCAACTTAGTGTATGTAAACTTCTGACCCACTGGAATTGTGATACAGTGAATTAAGTGAAATAATCAGTCTGTAAACAATTGTTGGAAACATTACTTGTGTCATGCACAAAGTAGATGTCCTAAACGACTTGCCAAAACTATAGTTTGTTAACAATACATTTGTGGAGTGGTTGAAAAACTAGTTTTAAATGACTCCAACCTAAGTGCATGTAAACTTCCGACTTCAACTGTGCATGTTTCAAGCAGACCACCATAGCCCGTGCCCAAGAACGCCAAGGTAACCTGCCTAAATGCCTACCGCCCGTAGCAGAAACATCTGTAGCCATGAAGTGCTTTGAAAGGCTGTTCATTGCTCACATCAACACCATCATCCCAGAAACCCTAGACCCACTATAATTCACATACCACACCAACAGATGACGCAATATCTATTGCACTGCAGAATGCCTTTTCCCACCTGGACAAAAGGAGCGCTTACGTGAGAATGCTGTTCGTTGACTACAGCTCAGCATACAGCACTATAGTGCCCTCAAAGCTCATCACTAAGCTAAGGACCCCGGGACTAAACATCTCCCTCTGCAACTGGAAGCGGGACTTCCTGACGGGCTACCCCCCAGGTGGTAGGCAACACCACATCTGCCACACTGATCCTCAACACGGGGGCCCCTCAGGGGTGTGTGCTTAGTCCCCTCCTGTACTCCGTGTGGCCAAGAACGACTCCAACACCATCGTTAAGTTTGCAAACGGCCTGATAAGACAGCCTACAGAGAGGAGACCTGGCAGTGTAGTGCCAGGACAACAACCTTTCCCTCAACGTGAGCAAGACAAAAGAGCTGATCGTGGACTACAGGAGGTGGGGGGGGGGGGGCCCAAGCACGCCCCCATTTATATCGACGTGGCTGTAGTGGAGCGGGTCAAGAGCTTTAAGTTCCTAGGCGTCCATATCGCTAACAAACTATCATGGTCCAAACACACCAAGACAGTCGTGAAGAGGGCACGACAACACCTATTCCCCTTCAGGAGAAAATTTGACATGGGTCCTCAGATCCTCAAAAAGTTATACAGCTGCAATAGAGAGAGCATCCTGACCGGTTGCATCCCCGCTTGGTATGGCAACAGCTCAGCATCCGACATTAAGGGACTACAGAAGGCCCAGTACTGGGGCCCAGCTTCCTGCCATCTAGGACCTCTATATCAGGCGGTGTCAGAGGAAGGCCCTAACAATTGCCAAAGAATCCGGGCCACCCCAGTCATAGACTGTTCTCTCTGCTACTGCATGGCAAGCGGTACCGGAATGCCAAGTTTAGAACCAACAGGCTTCTAAACAGCTTCTACCCGCAAGCCATAAGACTGCTAAACAGCACGTATGTGTAAAGGGAGCAGTCAGAACCCAATTGAGTGAGACATGGAGGAGAAAGATAATTCAGGGAGCAGAACTGTGTGATGCTTGCCTTGGTTTATCTTTTGTTGTGTCCCGCAAAGACAAAGTTTGACTAAATAGTTTTACAGTATACATTTTTTTGTTGCTCTGGTTGAAGATGGAGTCAAGACAATTACACGTGCCCATACCTACCACAATGTCTCGGTCAGTCCGTTGGGCGTTTAGAAATGTTAAGTTTGTTTAAGAAGTGAAATCCACCCGCCAGAGTCCAACTCCAGTCAGTCTACATGCCCACAGTGGCACCAGCCTCTGAGACCCTGACATTTGTCCTCCTCTCATAAATGTGTAGAATGTGTGTTGTGTTGCTTCCTCCCACCTCAATCTGAGAAAGATTGAGCACAGGTGTCATAACTGCAGAGGAAATTCAACGTGGGTTGAAGAAAAGATATCCCTGCAGGTGTCAGGAAATGTACTCCTTGAGGTGAAAAAATAAAACATAGAAGGGGTTGTCCCCGCACAAAAAATGACTTTCAGTCAGTCATTTCACACCTCAAATCACTACAGTCACAGCCTATATTCCTTGGTACTTGAAACTATTACTTATTGAAGATGAAGACAAATCAACTAGACAAGGGCGTGAGGAATCCCAACCTCCTCCTAAACAAAGCCCCCCCCCCAGTCTAAATCTGTGTGTTGACAGTCTCGTAGCCTTAGTTAGACATGTCCAGTAACGCCTCATTGCCTGCTGTGCAGCAGCGGATATTCCATCTCTCTCTATTAGGTTTTGCAGTGTGGTGAAGCAACGTGTCGAAACCCAACAACTTCCTCTGCACATACAGTACTGTAGCCACGTGGGAGGAAACTAAAATAGTGTTACTTTCAGCATGCTAACCGCAGATTACCAGTAATTGATTGACACAAAGTGTCTTGCTTTTACGGGGCAACAGCGAGAGTGTTCTTTGAAACAGCAAGCCTGTGTGTGTGTGTGTGTGTTTGTTCATCATGCCATTAGTGGGAAGAGGGCTTGATGGGAAGGTTGATGTGGTCTAGGAGACAGGAGCATAAGAGGTGCCTGTTGATTGCATATTGCAACGCCTGCTGGCATAAGACTGACACAACCCAGAAAATCCCTCAGTTCGAATTAGGGACGTCCTTACAGAACCTCCATTTAGGCCACAAATAGAGTCAGGACAACTGATTGACTATCATTAAAATGAACATTGCTACCGAGGGAATTGCACTCCCATCCCAAAATGTCAAATTGGCTTAGGCTCCTTTTGAATTACGATCAGGTCTAACAATTATTGTGTACTTCAGATGTATTTGCTTGTTTCAGTTGGTCTCTCTCCTTGGTAGGAGAGAGTCTGATCGTTATCGCACGAGGCACATAGCTGGACAACACGCTGTGGTTTTCGCGGTCCCAATGGGTGAAACACTTGCCCCAGACAGGAAGTAACACCGGCACTTCCTGCCTCCAGCCCAATCAGAAACTTCCGTTGGCCATTGCAGTGTTTGCTCCCCAGCATCCTGTAGGCTAGATTGGACCATTCCACAGGGAGGGCTATAATTATTATTTTTTAAATTAAAAACACCACTGAGCCAAAAAAAACACAGAACGTCATGGAAAAGAAATAAGAAACACTAAGCTCAAAACGTAGGAGTCCCACAATCAAAGCTTCTCAAAGTAACCATCTCAACACATACCACCTCTGATATCTGTAAGACAAGCATACCGTCATGGGCGGCTGTCAGTTCACCAAGGCTTCAAGGGGAGAGAGGGTGGCCAATGTTTTCACAGAGCTGCTACCTATGAATCGCGTCCCAAATGGCAGCCCGTTACCTATGTAGTACACTACTTTTGACTAGGTCCCATAGGGCTCTGGTCAAAAAGTAGTGCACTATATAGGTTAAAGGGTACCGTTTGGGACGCCGTCCTTACGTTGTTTAAGATGACCTGGATACAGGCGTCTGCTGGATAAATAAATAAATGATGTGGCTGCTTACGGGGGCGGACTTCACAGCTCAGCACGTCTGTATGTAAGTGCAGAACATCGGTGACGTGTATGTTTGTAATGCACGGATGGCAGTATAAGTGGAGAGGGTGAGTGCACATGTGGGATGTCCTGGTAATGCGTTATGTAGGGATTGGACCATACCAGTTTTCCTTATTACAAGAAGGTTAAAAAGCGCTCCAACCTCTGAGAGACCACACCAAAAACAGACAGAAAACTCTGGTTCCTCTTAGATTGGCAACAGACCTGGCTGGCACACTGACATATCCCTATTAACAGGATAGGCTAATGCACTGGTCTCATTAAGCTATATATTTTTTTTCCAAAGGCATTGTGTGCTGTTAGGGGGGGCTGCCTGCATTCCATCACAGGGGCGAGAGGTAGTTATTAATCACAGAGGGGGTTGGTGGGAGAGGAGTGTTGCACTGACAGCTCCTTCCACAGAGAGATGCTTCATTAATATCACCCTCAAGGCTCCCGGGGTACAGATCCACACAGTCAGGGGCCACACGTGCACACAGAGACATAAAACACTCTCGCACGCACACAGAGGGACAGATAACCGCACACATCAGCACCTAACCCACACAAGTGCAAAGCTACATCTATTTTACTTGCCAGGGGAGATTCCAGCTTTGTGGGATCGTTTGCAGTGTGTGTGGTACTGTATTGTTTGTTTGTTGCTGGAATTGTGTGAGCACAAACACCATTTCCTCGGGATCTACGATCCCTGCGTAGCCATGCTGCCTACATCCATCTTCACTTCTCAAGATGCAAGAGTATGAGTGAGTGAGTGAGTGAGTGAGTGAGTGAGTGAGTGAGTGAGTGAGTGAGAACGTCACAGCTTCGGTGTAAAAGCTGATCAATTAGCCTGCCACCACACACCCAACAGTCCTGACCTTTCTGCTCTCTTCCACCCCTCCCCCTCCTGTCTCCTTCCCAGTGCTCTCCTTTCCTCCTCACCGTGGAAAAAGGCATTCTACGAGCTCCGTTGCAACGGCTGTTCGGCGCACTTGACTTCTTCCTTCGCAACCCTTCAGCCGCTAGCCTGCTACACTGACTCCACCTCCCTCAAATAGCCCTGCTGAGGAATCAGCAGCTCGGCAACACACTAAACACACACAGCCATTGGCTGCCGCACACCAATGGAATGACATTAAAATGTCCGAACACCCTGCCTGCAACACACACATTTTTTTTTACTGGTTCGACAAACCATAGTACTCCTCGCAGGTTGTCTCAATGCTTCCTCTCAGAAAATCATATTCAATCCAGCATTCAGCATCAAGGTCTTTGGACAATCTGTCGGTTGGGTTGTGCAGGTGATGTCTCCTTTGAACCAGGGGTTAGCCTGGCAACGCTGGCATTAGCGTCCTGTCTGAGCTGAGAGTCCAGCCAGTCGCTGAAGGACGCCTGCTTCGAGGCGGCCGACCATCAGCCTTATAAATAATTCAGTCACTCCCCTTCAGACTGCTTACTCTACCTTCAAGTGCCTGAATAGGGCTTTGCTATGTTTACATTACTCTGAGAGAACATGTTTTTGGAGAGGGAAATAGAACCTGATATAGCTACGAAGAGAGGACTTGTGGCCTTATGTGCCCAGAAGGGACAATGAGGACTAGGCAAGTGAAGTTAAACGAACCGGCAATGACAATAGTTTGCATAACAGTTCATTGAAGACTAATCAAAATAACAGATTCCAAGCTCAAATTGTTGGGTGTTGTTTTCAGACTGCTGTCAGTGTGCCCCAGTCAGGCCCGTTTTGCTTCCTATAGTCACCTTGTAAAAGTAACGCTGCATGCTGCCCATTGGTCATCCAGGGGCCACCATGTTGGCTCCAATTTAGACAACAGAGGAATGCCGGAATGTCTCTAGCAGTCCGGCAGCAGCCTTTTCCTGGCTCGTCCTTTGACCTCTGCACTGGAGAGGGGCCGGGTACACCTCGGCCAAACTAAGCAGCGACCACCTGCTCTCTGATTTTGTGATCTCGCCCCCAAACGACCGTCCTACACACCAGACGACAAACATGATGGGCTGAAGGAGGGGGGGGGGACCAAGAGCTCTTCTAAATACAGTACCTTGCGAAAGTATTCGGCCCCCTTGAACTTTGCGACCTTTTGCCACATTTCAGGCTTCAAACATAAAGATATAAAACTGTATTTTTTTGTGAAGACTCAACAACAAGTGGGACACAATCATGAAGTGGAATGACATTTATTGGATATTTCAAACTTTAACAAATCTAAAACTGAAAAATTGGGCGTGCAAAAATTATTCAGCCCCTTTACTTTCAGTGCAGCAAACTCTCTCCAGAAGTTCAGTGAGGATCTCTGAATGATCCAATGTTGACCTAAATGACTAATGATGATAAATACAATCCACCTGTGTGTAATCAAGTCTCCGTATAAATGCACCTGCACTGTGATAGTCTCAGAGGTCCGTTAAAAGCGCAGAGATCATCATGAAGAACAAGGAACACACCAGGCAGGTCCGAGATACTGTTGTGAAGAAGTTTAAAGCCGGATTTGGATACAAAAATATTTCCCAAGCTTTAAACATCCCAAGGAGCACTGTGCAAGCGATAATATTGAAAGGGAAGGAGTATCAGACCACTGCAAATCTACCAAGACCTGGCCATCCCTCTAAACTTTCAGCTCATACAAGGAGAAGACGGATCAGAGATGCAGCCAAGAGGCCCATGATCACTCTGGATGAACTGCAGAGATCTACAGCTGAGGTGGGAGACTCTGTCCATAGGACAACAATCAGTTGTATATTGCACAAATCTGGCCTTTATGGAAGAGTGGCAAGAAGAAAGCCATTTCTTAAAGATATCCATAAAAAGTGTCATTTAAAGTTTGCCACAAGCCACCTGGGAGACGCACCAAACATGTGGAAGAAGGTGCTCTGGTCAGATGAAACCAAATTTGAACTTTTTGGCAACAATGCAAAACGTTATGTTTGGCGTAAAAGCAACACAGCTCATCACCCTGAACACACCATCCCCACTGTCAAACATGGTGGTGGCAGCATCATGGTTTGGGCCTGCTTTTCTTCAGCAGGTACAGGGAAGATGGTTAAAATTGATGGGAAGATGGATGGAGCCAAATACAGGACCATTCTGGAAGAAAACCTGATGGAGTCTGCAAAAGACCTGAGACTGGGACAGAGATGTCTTCCAACAAGACAATGATCCAAAACAAAGCAAAATCTACAATGGAATGGTTCAAAAATAAACATATCCAGGTGTTAGAATGTCCAGAAGTCCAGACCTGAATCCAATCGAGAATCTGTGGAAAGAACTGAAAACTGCTGTTCACAAATGCTCTCCATCCAACCTCACTGAGCTCGAGCTGTTTTGCAAGGAGGAATGGGAAAAAATTTCAGTCTCTCGATGTGCAAAACTGATAGAGACATACCCCAAGCGACTTACAGCTGTAATCGCAGCAAAAGGCTACAAAGTATTAACTTAAAGGGGCTGAATAATTTTGCACGCCCAATTTTTCAGTTTTTGATTTGTTAAAAAAGTTTGAAATATCCAATAAATGTCGTTCCACTTCATGACTGTGTCCCACTTGTTGTTAATTCTTCACAACAAAATACAGTTTTATATCTTTATGTTTGAAGCCTGAAATGTGGCAAAAGGTCGCAAAGTTCAAGGGGGCCGAATACTTTCGCAAGGCACTGTACATACAGTACACATAGTGGGCCTGAGACAGGGACAAACTCACTAACACATCTAAGTAAAACTCAGGACCCTGTCTTTCAAAGATAATTCGTAAAAATCCAAATAACTTCAGATCTTCATTGTAAAGGGTTTAAACACTGTTTCGCATGCTTGTTCAATGAACCATAAACAATTAATGAACGTGCACCTGGGGAATGGTCCTTAAGACACTGACAGCTTACAGACGGTAGGCAATTAAGGTCACAGTTATGAAAACTTAGGACACTAAAGATGCCTTTCTACTGACTCTGAAAAACACCAAAAGAAAGATGCCCAGGGTCCAGCCTCATCTGTGTGAATGTGCCTTAGGCATGCTGCAAGGAGGCATGAGGACTGCAGATGAGGCCAGGGAAATAAATTGCAATGTCTGTACTGTGAGACCCCTAAGACAGCGCTACAGGGAGACAGGACAGGCAGTTGATCTTCCTCGCAGTGGCAGACCACATGTAACAATACCTGCACAGGATCGGTACATCCGAACATCATACCTGCGGGACAGGTACAGGATGGCAACAACAACTGCCCAAGTTACACCAGGAACGCACAATCCCTCCATCAGTGCTCAGACTGTCCGCAATAGGCCGAGAGAGGCTGGACTGAGGGATTGTAGGCCTGCTGTAAGGCAGGTCCTCACCAGACATCACCGGCAACAATGTCGTCTATGGGCACAATCCCACCGTCACTGGACCAGACAGGACTGGCAAAAAATGCTCTTCAATGACGAGTCGCGGTTTTGTCTCACCAGGGGTGATGGTCGGATTTGCGTTTATCGTCGAAGGAATGAGCGTTACACAGAGGCCTGTACTCTGGAGCGGGATCTATTTGGAGGTGGAGGGTCCGTCATGGTCTGGGGCGGTGTGTCACAGCATCATCGGACTGAGCTTAATGTCATTGCAGGCAATCTCAACGCTGTGCATTACAGGGAAGACATCCTTCTCCCTCATGTGGTACCCTTCCTGCAGGCTCATCCTGACATGACCCTCCAGCATGACAAAGCCACCAGCCATACTGCTCGTTCTGTGCGTGATTTCCTGAAAGACAGGAATGTCAGTGTTCTGCCATGGCCAGCGAAGAGCCCGGATCTCAATCTCATTGAGCATGTCTGGGACCTGTTGGATCGGAGGGTGAGAGCTAGGGCCATTCCCCCCCAGAAATGTCCAGGAACTTGCAGGTGCCTTGGTGGAAGAGTGGTGTAATATCTCACAGCTAGAACTGGCAAATCTGGTGCAGTCCATGAGGAGATGCACTGCAGTACTTAATGCAGCTGGTGGCCACACCAGATACTGACTGTTACTTTTGGCTTTGACCTCCCCTTTGTTCAGGGAAACATCATTCCATTTCTGTTAGTCACATGGCTGTGAAACTTGTTGAGTTCATGTCTCAGTTGTTGAATCTTATGTTCATACAAATATTTACACGATAAGTTTGCTGAAAATAACAGTTGACAGTGAGAGGACTTTTCTTTTTTTGCGGTTTACAAATATTCATGTCCTATGCCCAAGGATACACACACGCTAAGAGGCTCGTCGAACAGCACGGGCGCGCACACACACCAGGGTTTCCTTTAGCCGGTAATAGCAGGCTTATGGCCACAAAAAAAATAATTTGTAAAGCTGATAAATGAAAATTGCTGCCGGACAATTTTCCAGGAGAAAAAAACCCCATCCCATTACGATTTTTTTTTGGGGGGGGGGGATACTATTCAATGATGGATATACCAGTCGATGGGAATACATTTGACTTATTGGTCTAAAGGTTCATTTGCATATTTTAGTAGAATTAAATTGCCGCGTGTATATTCGTTATGCATCTTATTTAACACACACACACACACACAGCATACAGAGAGGCTTTACCATGAAATGCTTTCTTATGAGCCCTTCCCAAACAATGCAGAGTTAAAAATACACAAGGACTAAACTACACAATAATGAAGCTGTATACAGAGAGTACCAGATCAATGTGCAGAGGTACAAGGTATTTGAGGTAGATGCACCACATGACCAAAAGTATGTGGACACCTGCTCGTCAAACATTTCATTCCAGATCCATGGGCATAAATATGGGTTGGTATCCCCTTCGGCGCTACAACAGCCTCCACTCTTCTGGGAAGGATTTCTACTTGATGTTGGAACATTGCTGCGGGGACTTGCTTCCAATCAGCCACAAGAGCATTAGTGAGGTCGGTCACTGATGTTGGGAGATTAGGCCTGGCTCACAGTCAGCGTTCCAATTCATCCCAAAGGTGTTTGATGGGGTTGAGGTCAGGGCTCCTGTGCAGGCCAGTGAAGCTCTTCCACACCGATCTCAACAAACTATTTCTTTATGGACCTCGCTTTGTCATGCTGAAAAAGGAAAGGCCTTCCCCAAACTGTTGCCAAAAAGTTGGAAGCACAGAATCGTCTAAAATGTCAAATGTATGCCATCTTATATTCTGTTGCCTAGTCCCCTTACCCCTATACATATCTACCTCCATCACTCCAGTATCCCTGCACATGCAAATATGGTATTGGAACTAACTTTAAATATTTCCTGTATATAGTATGCTTACTTAAAATTGTGTATTTCATATTTCCTATTCTTATTTCTCATGTGTTTTTTTTCTAGAAATACATTGTTAATGATTATTGTATTGTTGGGTTTTGTTTCCAAGAAAGGCATTTCACTGTACTTGTGACATTAAAACTCTAAGCGTTAAGATTTCCATTCACTGGAACTAAGGGGCCTAGCCAGAACAATGAAAACAGCCACAGACCATTATTCTCCCTCCACCAAACTTTACATTTGGCACTATGCATCGTTCTCCTGGCATCCGCCAAACCCAGATTCAGCCGTCAGACTGCCAGATGGTAAAGCCCGATTCATCACTCCAGAGAACGCGTTTTCTATTGCTCATATTTTCACATTTGGTCAAAATGTTAACATTATTGGAACATCCATACAGCCTAGGCATAGTCTATTATCAGATGGGCCAATAACAATTATCACCTGCAGTCCAACTGATGAAGCATTGGGGCTATACGATTTCCATGTGGTTTATCCATCTGCATTTACTTCAAAATGGACAACATCCAGATTGTCATTATTTGTTTTAAAAATGTTTCTATCACAAAGTATATCATTGCCCTTTTAAGACGACATTGCCCCTTTAAGAGCTCTGTTGAGCAGCTGGGCCTAAACCATGCTTGATACTGTGGTTGTAAATCTGCATTTGTAAAAACAATGCCACGCACAATTAAAAGAGAAAACGTTGTAGCAATACAAAACTGGGATCCTCCTTTTATTTTTAATAGATTCAAAATACATTGCTTTACAACTGCTTTCAAAACGGCTTTTCCAGCGATTGCATTAAGCAGTCAAATGCACAACAAATCTGAATACAATGTTTCCCTCCAATGGCTCTCACAACGTATCTTGCATTTAACACACAACAAGCCAACCAGGTAAATAGGTAAACTACTCTATTATGGGGTTGTCTGATTTTGTTTTAATAACATTACATGGCAAAGTTACATCCTGAGTGATAAAGTATAGGCTTTGAATTCAAATTCCCTTTATATGAACATCGGAGTGTCATCAACAATCATGCTTGTCAGTTCAGTGTACACACAGCTCAACTATTTGTCGTTGTTGTTCAGAACACAGTAATTTGGGAATATAATTCGTAGAACAGACATGCTTCCTTCTGTATTAAGTCATCCACAAACCATCTATTGCCACACAACTGTCCCAGAGTGTGTTTGGAACAGGGCCATTTCTTCCTCGACAAGCTGACCAATGGAATAGGTCAACTAGTGATGTTGCTGTCCGTTACTTGTCTTGCTGGCTGAGAAAAAAAAAAATCAATGTGGACAGTTATTCTGACGTTGTCAAAGTGCGCATCGGATTCGAAAGGATGCAAGTCGTCGCAGCCTCGACTTGCATGTTCTGTTCAAATGAGCGGCCGTCATCTAAAATGAGATTTCTGTCCTTCTGAGCACGGTGGGCGGGCGCCATAATCAGGTTACACACCCAATGCATATATGGGTCCAGTAAATTTCTCAAAATGTCCGGTAAATTAAAATACTACCGGTCAAAATGTCCGGAAACCCTGACAAACGCACCCCCACGCTAAGGGGGTGCGTTTGACTGCCTGCGCTGGTGTGTGTGTCTATAGGGCATTTTCATGTGCTCGACTCGAGGCGGTACATACGTTTCCTCATCCAAGGCAGGTTAAGGAGTTCAAAATGAAGGAATATAATAGAACCGTTTAAAAATAAAACATTAACTCGTAAAATCAGAATGACTAATCAGCATGAACACTGAGCTAAGCAGCATTACCAGAAAAATTGTGAGCTGAACTAAACAGTCTGAAAAGGCCTTTTACACACAGCCCCCAAGCCTGGGAAGAAAGAGAAAGAGAGAAAGCCTGGGAGTACGACTATACGCAGACAGTCAGACATCATGTGTCAGCAGACATCATGTGTCAGCAGACATGTTCCCTGGGACTGAAGAGCATGTTGCCCGAATAGCAGCAACAGTTCAGCTGCACCCAATCCCCTCCCATCAAAACAGACCATATCAAATGACAAAAAAAAAAAAAAAAAAAAAAAAAAAAAAAACACACAGGGTATTCCCTCATCGCCCTGGATTTTCTGTCCATGGAAGCAAAATGGGAAGTCTGGAAAAAAAAGAGAAAATTACAGAGCTGGCTCCCTAATCTGCTTATGTCATGAAAACAGTCACCGCATAAGTGTTCTTGAACGTGGCCGGTTCAGAGCTGGGAGACATGGAATTAAAGTGCATGTGAACTGCTTCACGCAATTACGTATGAGGAGAGAAAGGGGCTCATTTTCAGTGACCAATAGAATATCAAAATGACAGCAGAGCGCTATTGTTAGTGCATAGCAACCCAACAGAGTCAGAGTGCCATAGTGACACAGTGCAGAGTCATAGTGACACAGTGCAGAGCCATAGTGACACAGTGCAGAGCCATAGTGACACAGTGCAGAGCCATAGTGACACAGTGCAGAGCCATAGTGACACAGTGCAGAGCCATAGTGACACAAGGCAGAGTTATCAACACTCAGTCAGACAAGGTAGTCACAAAAGGCTCAGAGACACAGGACAGTCAGTGTCAGAGACCGAGTTCATTGTGACACATTAGCACAAATTGGATAACATTTGACTTGAGTAGTAGTGGGCTACACGGACAAGCAGATTGCAAAAAAATACATGGCGCTATTACAGACAACATTCTGCAAGTGGGCGCTGCAACTGTAGAACATCTCAGCACTTTCTCCCTTAACACATGTGGATAAAAAAAACTCAGAGGGCAGTGCAAGGATAGAAAGACAATAGAACTTCTCAGCCTTTTTTTTGAGAGGCAGTTGATGGTTGATGCTTTCAAAGGGAATTTAGTGTTGCTGTGAATCAAAAAAAGGCAGAATTATTCACCGCCAGGCAGGTAGAGAGAGAGAGGGAGAGAGAGAGAGAACTGGGCAAGGTGGAAGACTGAGGAAAACCCTTTTATATATGCATCCACAGGTGACTGGGTTATCAGTGATCACATCAGACACGAGAACGCATCAGCCTACCAGAGCTAACGGTCAGCCCCTAGGTCACTGCGGTTTAGGCAGACACCGACGCCATCTATAGCATCACACGGGGACAAACAAGGCTAGGGCACAGAGAGGAGATGGCTTTAAATAGCATCTGACAATCTCTATGGGCATGGGGTTTATGTAGGGTGGAGAGACTGAGCCCTCAGTGGGAACAGAGAGAGAGAGCGCGAGAGAGATCAAAGCTTTTTTTTCCCCCAGAATCAATCCCTCGCTGGGTGTTGGGAAGCCTGCGACAGTGCCAGGATGAGAATATACACTGGCATACATACATTTTGACTATGTACACACACACACACACACACACACACACACACACACACACACACACTGCGGCTCTAAGTCTGTGCCCTCTTGCCCCATTTCCAATTCACAGAAACGGAGATGCAGCATTGCCAGGGTGAGCGCAACGTACCGCAGTCGTTTCATGTGGGGATTCTACAGGTGAGAGGGAGGTTGTGCTTTTAAAAAATGTTTTTAAACCTTTATTTAACTAGGCAAGGCAGTTACGAACAAATTCTTACGGCATAGGAACAGTGGGTTAACGGCCTTGTTCAGGGCAGGACAACAGATTGGTCAGCTCGGGGATTCGATCTTGCAACCTTTCGGTTACTAGTCCAACTCTCTAACCACTAGGCTACCTGCCGCTTTGTGGGAGTGCACTCACACACACGGCTTCCCAGTCTCCCAGCCTTATAAGAGGCCATCTATGGCAGGAGTCAGGACACAGGCAGACATTTGGTGGCTCCATGCTGCTCTGGAGGCATGGCTGTAGTGCTCTGAAGGACTCAGACTGCCTAACAATGAACCGCTCTTCCCCCTTCTCCCCCTCAAACGCTTGTTTTCCCTTCTCAGCTACCTACATCAAATCAAATAGCTACTACTTCCTTCTCTTGTTGTAGCTCCTAACCTAAAAAGACAGAAGTTCTGACAGATGGATGGTTTTGACTGAGAATTTGATTGAGGTGACCAGGTTTGAATTCAATACAAATCTCCCCACTGAATATTGACTTCAAGAAACACAGCATGGTTGATCTTAGTGGAACGTTCAGAATCGTAGTGACGTGTCTGGCATTTAACGTATATTATCAGCCAAAAAAACATTGGGACGGCCGATTTCTGTGAATCAACCATTTCGATCTTCACACAAAACACCAAACAGAAGAATATAACACCCCATACTATAACAGCATGGTCTCTGTTCTTATAAAACCGAGCTGACAAAGTGTGTCAACGCACAGTTAGACTTCCCCATTGCTTCTCTCAGTGGTAAAGCTTCGCATGCTCGCATCAGGCTTCGAGGCATGCGTTTGATCTCCTCTCCCCTTAAAGAAGTGTCAATTTGACGGTTGTAAACCACGGGCAGATCCAGCGGCAAAGGCAGGCACCGGGGAATACCCCACAGTGCCGTACAAGCCATCTGATCATAGCTTCAAACTGAGGGGGAAGAGAATGAATCTGGATCTCCGCTGATAGCAAGGAGCGGGAAGGAGGGATTGAGAAATTGAGAAAAATGAGGAAAAAAGTGCAAGTGAGTTAGTGAGAGATCAATGGTCTGTTTATCCCCTTCCCCCTGACTAACAATAGCCCAAATTGGTTGCTATGGGGGGGAGATAATTTTTTTTTTTTTTTTTTTTAAACGGCGCTCCTCTTGATTGTCTCCAGAGATTCCCGCCCTACGGATACCTATGGAGCTTCCTGCTCTGCCCCCCCCTCCCAACCACACTCCCTTATCTTTCTTCCTCCTCTTGCTCATTCTCCCTGCCATGGCCTAATGAGGCATTGCTGCTGCTTCCTCTCCCTGTACAAGGTCCTGCTCAGAAGACTCACAGCATTCTTACAAGATGGCATGATGGTCACACAGGACGGTAGCCTACAGCGAAAAATACTGCAGTAATAGGGCCCAGTTCTGCGCAGGATAACCATATCCGGCACAGCATTGTAGGACCAACTGCACAAAAAAAAAATTGTACTTTCGATGCAAAGGCTAGAAAATGATTACTTGTAATAAATGTGGAGTCGTCAGTCCGTGTGCTCTGGTCACATGCTACGTGTTATGAGTCTAAGTATGATGGACAAAGAAGAGCACAAAGAAGCTGTGTATGGAGATATGGCAGAACCCCCATGGTGGGTCAGTCAGCCTTGTTCTCCGGACCAACTCTGGTCACGCGGTTAGCTACCAGACGTGTCCGTTTCCGCCGCGACTATTTCTGGAGGCCGTACTGCGGAGGAGAAAAACAAGGGGGATGGGGGGGGGGGGGGGGGCGCGACACACCGATATTTTCTTAGAGTGTAAGGATCTTGGAAACCTAAAGTTTAAATTCAAAAAATTATACTCGGTCATGAAGACACACACAACAATTTTGAATGAAAGGGGCTAAAATGCAGTAAGTATCCGTTATCCCCTGAACAAAGCAGCTGGGTAACCACCTCATTAAAGCCAGCTATGGCAGTTTCCTACAGCACGATCAATAACTGAACCTGATAACAATATTGAAACGGAGCTGTAACTGGATCCCTTCTCGTGTCAGACGCAGATTATGCTGCCAAGTGAAACACAGCAGGGGGCTTTTACATGTAGCTCTGAGCACAAAGCCATGTGTCTCATCTCGTACTGCACCAAGTCCTCTTCCCTGCATGGGTTTTAACCTAGGTAAGATGTCATTGTGAGGAATGTTATTATTTCCTCGTAGGGCTCAAGTGGCTTCCCATCTGTTGATTTAAATGCAAACGTCTTCTTCCCTTTCCCCACTGTAAAGCCGTGATAAATCCTGACAATGCATCTTCCTTCCATAATATCAGCCATGGCC
Source organism: Oncorhynchus clarkii lewisi (assembly GCF_045791955.1). Lineage (NCBI taxonomy): Eukaryota > Metazoa > Chordata > Actinopteri > Salmoniformes > Salmonidae > Oncorhynchus > Oncorhynchus clarkii. The sequence goes on along the minus strand of NC_092178.1, from coordinate 35,934,844 downwards.
CTCCCGGATCAGATACTCCACTACCAGTTTACAGGCCCCTAGTTTCTTATTTTACAGTTGACTGACAGGAAACGCAGGTCAAGGTAAGTTCAGCCCAGCTGTATCCTTGTGATTCTTCTATGGCTAGTTATAGCTCTTCGAGTGAGTGACAAACACCTAAAAAAAAAACAGCACAGTGTGTCAGGTCAACTCAGTGAGTCATGGATTTACCAAGTTCAGTAGGCTCAAAAATAAAAGATAGATGGACTTAACTTCAAACAAATGTATATCAACCAATAACATTTTGTTCCAGAATACGGCAGACTGATGCTTACATGCTGACTACACCACTGAAGTCGCAAAATAAAATGTACACATACATGTTATTCAGTCATTGCAACCACACTGCTCACGTCTGCGGTGTCAAGCACTAAAATAGAAGTCAGTTCTATTTGTGACGCTGAACGTGGTACAAGTCCTGCCTCTACCGTCTCCTCAATCGCCATATAAAGTCCAAAGAAGAAAAAGCCTGGAAGGAGGAGAGATGACTAAAAACGATTCAGTTTACCATTTTATATGTGGATTAATTGTCGGAGTAGAGGACCTTGTGCATTTCAGGTAAAATAACTCAACGTTTCTATCCCAGGACAAATTAGCTAGCAACAGCAAGCTAGCTAAATTGTCATAAATGTTTAATGCTGTCGACCGGTCCTCAAATTCATATAATTGGTTCGTAGTTTGTTTTGATATTTCAACCTGCGTGTCGTGATTGCGTTTCCTGCGGGGGGACAAAATCAATTTGCACACGATAGGGCTCGCGTCCCGTTTGGGCATGGTGTTATTCTTTCAGTGGGCTTTGATCCTTGAAAAAGTCAGATTTTCCAGCACAGAGAGTGACAGGAAGGGAAGGCTTGGAATGGCAGACTGAAGGTAAAAAAATAAAATGTAATTCTTTCCCCCCTTTGCCTGGAGTCATTCTTTCCTTGGCAACAGCCAGCCAAAAGCTTTTCTCAACACGACACAGAAGGGAAGGGATAGAGGAGACACCTCTTTGGAAACGGCACTTTTTTGAGTGGACTGCAACAAGGAGAAACAATTCCAGACAAGCAGAGGACAATGGCAGTGACACGTTGTGGCTAACAGTGCTATTCTGACTTTTGAACAGGGTCAGGCTATGATCAACCGTTTCATGTCTATCATTTAGCTTCTGTTCAACTCTTGCTCTTTGGCACAATCCTCCTCCACACCCTTTAAAATTGTCCCTCAGTATAAGGACATCCTTTGAAATACTTGTTATTTCCCTGAAACAATGACTCATTTTCCTGGCACAAGCAGGCATCTGTCCATTTTGCTCGTCACAGGATCTGGAGCGTCAGTACAATCGTGACAGCAGTAAGCACTAAGAGACAGCAGAGCTAACAAGTTTGGCAGTTTTTGGTTAACGCTTAAAAATCCCAAGATGGACAATGTTGCTCAACGCTAAATATGGCAGGGGCCACCACCCCTCCCCACAGCAACCGAGGGCAGCGGTCTGTCTATTCTCTGTTGTGGTAAAAGTGCAGCTCAGACAGTCCGTGTGGTCTGTCAAGACACGTGTTCTCTGTCTATGTTCTGGTCAAGTCCTCAAGTGGTCTGTCGAAGTATACGAGCCGAACACATGCACAGTCAAGGCTGTGGTGCGTTTTGACTTGGGTCCAAATCACGTGTGGTCTGTGTGTTTCGGGTCAGGCTTTCCCAATGTCTGTTTGGGTTAGGGTCAAGCACATGTACGGTAATTGTTTGGGGTATGTCTGTGTTAAGATCAGGTGCAGTAGGATTTGGTCTATTTGGCTGTCTATTGTTGTGAGTTTAGTGGCCAGTCAGACTGAAAACACAGGCAGCGTCTGCATGGACTCAACAGACCGCGACAGCTACAATAACCCCTGCAGCGGAGGCACCCATGTGCTAAACTACTGCCACAAAATGCTCTCCTTCGGGCCTCTGCAGTCTAATCCAGGACATTCAGCCCTCTCTAGCACCGCCAGTCTTCTTTCTTTAACCACATAATTGCACTCGGCTTGCCCAGCCGCTGCTGCGTCAACCTAGCTCTGGGTTGGAACGAGAGCAAAAAAAAAAAAGAGAAAAGAGGATCATCATTGGAACAGGTGCTGCGCTGACAACGTCATTAGAGGAGAGGGTTGCGAACCTGACCGCTACGCTTGTGTTTCCCATAATGAAGTTCTGCATGTCGCCGTGTGTACACTGGCTGTCTTACACTGAGGCGCATGATTAAGTTCCTCTGCTGGAAACGGAAAAGCCAGACAGTGAGACTGGTAGAGACTAGAGTTAGAGCCAGGGAGGGAAGCTATCTGTGTGAACTCAATGGAATGTGACATGTAGAGAAGAGACTTCCCCCCTTCGTGAGTGATTCAACTTCCGCAAGTCCAGGCACTACCACAGCTTGGGCACACACAAAAAAATACTCTATTGAGAAAACACACACACAGTCCAAGAGGTCTTTCACAGTAGAGTGTACATTGACCTGAATGTGATTTGATCTCTAGCCCAATCCCAGACTGTGCCTAGAGGGGGTAAGACAAACAGTCAAAAAGGCTTATTCACATTCACAGCACCAACCAGCACTGAGGGAGCCCGTGGCCCCAAGGCTGGATGATAACGAATTTCACAATCAAAGACCTGCAGTGTCAACGCGGTAAGTAATAGCATGAATTACCATAGAGTAATGAGAGAGTGCCACTCTGATTAAGACAAAGGGCTTCCTGTCCTGCTGTGTGCCTGCGTGAATCATTATGTGAAGAGAGAGAATACAGCCTGCCGATGGGGAGGCTGAGCACACAATATCCCCAACCGAATTCCATCTCCTTACTTCAAAAGGAGGTAGGACGCTAGAACACTGCGATCCAGCAATAGACATACCTATTCATTTTCAGTGAGGGCTAGTCACTTCATAAAAGGTGTCGGAGATGTGGGTCGTCGGCCTCGACAAGGTGCTGGAGTGACAGTGGGACAGGGACCGCTGTGATAAGAAAATTCAGAGCCCTGTCAATCATTAACCAGCAGGTTGACGGTGACAATCTGCCCAAGGGCAGAACACACGCTAGTCACCACCACTACACATCATAACTATATTCTACAACTTCTGAACCATAATACGCACACCCCGACTGTTCAGCTCAAAATTAAGACAGCTACAAGGTCAACACTTGCATGTCGGCTAGGCCTACATTCACGACTATCGCATCTACGAATGAACATAATCCAACAATATGTAGGTTAGACGACGTTGCCTCAGCCAGTAGGGACAGTAAGAGAGCGAGAAAGTGCTCCCTTAATCCAGAGAGGACAGGAGAGCTGGGCAACATTGAAGCGATTAGTTAACAAGAGGCAGTGCTGATCCTAATCCTCTTCTGGGATTAGGAGGGAAGGTGTAGCGCAGCGGGTGCATAAAGTACAGGGGACCTTTATCACCGACCCGATCGCAGAATGTGTGACCAGCATAAGCTTCCTCAGGAGACCTTAACCAGCCTCCTTATAGAGCAAGGCGAGTTCACCACGTTTAGTAACCAAAATGTTACTGATAGAAATGGCAAGACAAAGAGCCAACAGAGACATGTTTATTCTACATAGCAACGTGCCAAAAACACACCCCTGCTCCCAGAAAAGGCAATGCGAACTCACAAACTTACATAGGATGGGGGGGGGGGGGCCTCATCTGGGCAATATTCAGAGAATATGGCATGGCACATCTTTTGGATATGTAGCCAGATAAAGAATTTAAGAAAGTGGTTTAAATTAGTCAAATGATCTGTGTGCAATCACGCCACAAGTGCCTGTGTAAAGGCATAAGGTACCATCCTTCGATGTCCTTTTGAGTCCACCACCAAACCCAATAGGTAGGCTATATGAAATACAGACTGCATCTTTGTGAAGTCTTGATTTCTTTTGAAAAGGTGATCAGATGCCAACGGCCAAGATGCCAACGGCCTAGAGCAACTCAAGCCTCAGCCCATATTAGGGCTGTCCCGACCCCCCCCCCAATAGAAATATTCTTACTCGACTGAGAGTCTGTTCTTTCAACCACTCGATTGGATGAATGTTTTTATAAATCGAAACATCCTGTGTGCGTTAATCAAATCAATTATATGCAATAAGCTTGTCTGATGCTTTAAGCGCACCGTTTGCTGAAATAATTAAGACAAAATGACTAGAGGGAGCCTGGCCGCACTTAATTTGATTGTGTTGGGCTCAGACTAGCTGCACATTTTTAAAGGTTTTTTTACAGCGAGTGACTAGCACCCGTTGTCTTGCTCTCCTCTTTGCTGCAGCGACCACCACAGAACATCGGTGTTTATTGCGCTGTCCGTGTTGCTGAAGCTGCAACATAATTAGGCTCAAGCCATTTGTTTAGGAAAAACATACCCTATTCCCTCAACTCTTGCTCTCTTTACGTGACATGTATGCATCACATTCACGTGACCAATAGTCTATCATAATCACATCAATAAATTGGTTATAACAAACTCCAAAACACACGTGACAGCAAAATGATGCAGAGGACATGAAAAACCAACTCGAAATGGGGGAATGTTTACTGGTTGCTCAGGAGGTAAAGGGGAAGTCAGATGTGGGAATAAATTTGACTAGTTGTAGAAAATACTGGAGATGAGTAAAGAGCAAGCGCTGCGTGCATATTATATGTGCCAAACAGATGCTGTTAGATTACACTAATTTTTCAGACCTTTTGGAACAATGTAAACACTAAATCAATTATAAGCGTACCAGAGAGTGTTGTAAAGTTCAGTTTGTGAAGCCTTTATTACAGCAAAGACTAAAAACAGTTGCATTCATTCGTGAATGCAACTTCCTACATGGAACGGTTATTTTTTATTGTTTACACTAATTATTCCTGGGACGCTTTATTTCATTTAACAAAAATGCAAATCAAGAATGACTTGTATGCTGTGTGACATGAACAAATTAATGATTGATTGATACAGTAGCCTATATAAAAGCATTGAAATATAGACCTAAGTAAATTACGGCATTAAATAATAAACAGGATGCCCTTTTAGGCCTGCAGCTTAATGGTTATACAAGGCTGCTTTACAATGACATTTATGATGATGATCATAATAAGATCTCTTACATAATATAACCATATACAATTTCAGTAGCACATCTTCCAGTGATGAACTGTGCCATCCCTACGGCCTCCACAATGCATTAGTCCACTCAGATAGGCGTGAATCAAAACAGGTGTCTTGTCGGCCAAACAATCAACAAGTCGACTAGGGGGGGGAAAAAATGAGCTCAGCCCGAGTCCATATTCTTTAAATGGAGTAATGCATTCCTTGCTTTAAAGACCGTTGAACTCAAATTCACTCTCCCAAAAACAGTGCTAAGATCAGTTTCTTATCCCAGATGAAATTCTAATTACATTTCTTAAGTCTGCGATAATACAAGACCCCACAGCATTCGTGGCGCTGAATAAATATAAAAACCCGAGGCTACCTGCAAAAAGGATGAGCAGTAGCACTGTATACTACAAAAACGGAGAGAGTAAAAAGACATGAATAAATATCCTGCTGATAAATTATTCATTTGTGTAGCTTCCAGGGTTCCACATGAGTGGTCACAGTTAAAGCAGCCCAAGCATTCGTCCAAACAAGATACACCGGGGAAGCAAAGCGCCAGAGGACTTCCACAGGAGGAAGAGAAATCTGGAACGCACTACTGATTTGGCACAACTTAGAGGATACACACTGTACACATACTGGCTGCCAACACAGCATACCCTCTTCTCTCACTGTAGTACGAACACAACGGACAGACTCAGACGGGAAGTGCAAATCCAATTGTCCGAACGAAACAAAAAACACCAACAGCACATACTTTGACTACACTACACCACACACACACACACACACACACACAGTAGGGATTAATATTTTCCCAGAAAATTAGACCAAGTTTCAGAAGTATGCATTTAAAACCAAGATATGGTCAATATGCTAAAGTTCTTTCAAAATAAGATAGTCTCTGCGGCACATTGCCGGTGTTCTGCCGAAAGTCTCCTCCCTGCCAGAACCGCCCCTTCTTCTATCTTGGGACTGCAAGGCCTGGCACACTTCAGAAACATTTTGATAGTTCATGTTGACCAGTAGTGTGTGCCACAGAAAGTATTTGACTCTAGCTTCAAAATTTTTTCTTCTGCCTGCCTAAACCCCCCTCCCATTTTCCTTGATTTTGTGGCAAGAGTCAAATACTTTGTGACACACACTACTGGTCAACATGAGCTATCAAAATGGTTCTGAAGTGTGCCCGTGTGTATCCTCTACCAAAATTATTCTGAAGTGTGCCAGGCCTTGCAGTTCCAAGATAGAAGGAGCAGGAAAATTTCAGCAGGCAAGGAAACTAGCAAGCAAGTCGCAGCCTTTTGCACACAATGTATATAGACTCTTTTTTTATACTGTTATTGACTTGTTTATTGTTTACTCCATGTGTAACTCTGTGTTGTCTGTTCACACTGCTATGCTTTATCTTGGCCAGGTTGCAGTTGTAAATGAGAACTTGTTCTCAACTAGCCTACCTGGTTAAATAAAGGTGAAATAAATAAATAAATAAATAAATACAAAATGAACAATCGAGTCTGAGCATTCACGCGAAGGGGGGGGGGGGGATTCTGGCAGGGGGGAGATTGTCAGCACAACACCAGCTTGGCTGCTCCACTATGTAAAGATTTCACAGCAAGTGAATACTATCATTACTAAATATCAGTTGAGGTCGACCGATTAATCGGAATGGCCGATTAATTAGGGCCGATTTCAAGTTTTCATAACAATCGGAAATCGGTATATTTGGGCGCCGATTAAAAAAAGTTTATACCTTTATTTAACTAGGCAAGTCAGTTAAGAACACATTATTTTCAATGACGGCCTAGGAATGGTGGGTTAACTGCCTTGTTCAGGGGCAGAACGACAGATTTTCACCTTGTCGGCTCGGGGGATCCAATCTTGCAACCTTACAGTTAACTAGTCCAACGGTCTAACCACCTCATTGCACTGAAATATGCTCTGAAAGCAAACATGTTGACATGAGTACCCTGATATCGGGGAATTTGTGCCATTCTGAAAAAATTGTTAAAAATTGAAAAAATTGCCTCTCATTGCACTCCACGAGAAGCCTGCCTGTTACGCAAATGCAGTAGAAGCCAAGGTAAGTCGCTAGCTAGCATTAAACTTATCTTATAAAAAACAATCATTCATAATCACTAATTATAACTACACATGGTTGATGATATTAATAGTTTATCTAGTGTGTCCTGCGTTGCATATAATCGATGCAACGCTGGGGGATGATTAAACAAAAGCGCATTTGCGAAAAAAAGTACAATCGGTGGACGACTGTACCTAACCATAAACACCAATGCCTTTCTTAAAATCAATACACAGAAGTATATATTTTTAAACCTGCATATTTAGCTAAAATAAATCCAGGTTAGCAGGCAATATTAAATCAGGTGAAATTGTAATTTCTCTTCCGTTCATTGCACGCTGTCAGGGTATATGCAACAGTTTGGGCAGCCTGGCTCATTGCGAACGAATATTTGCCAGAATTTTACGTAATTATGACATAACATTGAAGGTTGTGCAATGTAACAAGAATATTTAGATTTAGGGATGCCACCCTTTCGGTATTTAATCTAACGGCTCCGTATTTCACTGAAATAAACGTTTTGTTTTCGAAATGATAGTTTCCAGATTTGACCATATTAATGACCAAAGGCTCGTATTTCTGTGTGTTATTATGTTATAATTAAGTCTATGATTTGATGGAGCAGTCTGACTGGTAGGCAGCACTAGGCTCGTAAGCATTCATTCAAACAGCACTTTTGTGCATTTTGCCAGCAGCTCTTCGCAAGCACAGCACTGTTTGACTTCAAGCCTATCAGCCTAATGGCTGGTGTGAAATGGCTAACTAGTTAGCTAGGGTGTGCGCTAATAGCGTTTCTAACGTCACTCTCGCTCTGAGACTTGGAGTAGTTATTCCCCTTGCTCTGCAGGGGCCGCGGCTTTTGTGGAGCAATGGGTAACGCTGCTTCGAGTGTGGCTGTTGTCGATGTGTTCCTGGTTCGAGCCCAGGTAGGGGCGAGGAAAGGGATAGAAGCTATACTGTTCCACTGGCAATACTATAGTGCCTATAAGAACATCCAATAGTCAAAGGTATATGAAATACAAACGGTAGAGAGAAATAGTCCTATAAATACTATATTAACTACAACCTAAAACCTCTTACCTTGGAATATTGAAGTCTCATGTTGAAAAGGATACACCAACATTAATATTTTCTCATGTTCTGAGCAAGGAACTCAAACGTTAGCTTTTTTACATGGCACATATTGCACATTTACTTCTCCAACACTTTGTTTTTGCATTATTTAAACCAAATTGAACATGTTTCATTATTTATTTGAGGCTAAATTGATTTTTATTTATGTATTATATTAAGTTAAAATAAGTGTTCATTCGGTATTGTTGTAATTGTCATTATTACAAATAAATAAAATTTTTATTTTCTATAAATCGGCCGATTAATCGGTATCAGCTTTTTTTTGGTCCTCCAATAATCGGTATCGGCGTTGAAAAAAAATCATAAATCGGTCGACCTCTAAATGATAGAGTAACTTTGATTACCAATGACATTGTTGTGAACTACGAAACAGGCTGTTCATAAATTCCCAGCATTATCATGTTCCTCCATTAATTCAGCACATTTCAGCAGTAGGCCTAGGCTACCTCGACACAGAGCGCACCCGGAGAAGGCTACAGCGTTGTCGGATCGTACAAACTTTGTATCGGCAGTCAAACAAAAGTCAAATGACCAAAGTTGCTAAGCTTACTAGATAACCAACAAATGACAGAATCTCCAAGTTGGCAAAATTGAGTTGATACTACAGATAGCAGACCAGCTCATGAATAACAGGAAAATGGAGAGTCAATTGTTTAAATATCAAGGCATCTTAACGTGGACCATCTGTTTAAAAAAATATATATCCATAGCCACTCTCATACCATTTGTTGATAACACATTCTCTACCGAAGCTCTCATATGGGCAGCAAAAGGAAACAGCGAAGAGAAGCAGGTGAAATGAGGTATTTTGACATGCATAGGTGAGACGTGCTTTGATAATGCCACATATGGATCACAGAATAAAATTAGGAGTCAGGATTTTGGGTTTCAGTGAGATTGGGGTAACAGGAATAGATAAAGCCAATAGATAAATAAAACACTTGATTTAAGGCTACATTATTGCATGCTACATTGTTCTGATCGGTGATAGCTAAATTTGTTTGCTCATCGATCACTTATCCATCCCGAGATCAATTAACTAATAGACTGAGATAGAGATTCCGTGAAACAAAATCACATTGATTGACTATCAGACAAGTCACAGGCTTTGGGTCTGAAGTAGGACAGTTTACTACGTGAGTGAAGCGCAAAATCCACTTGCGCAACATGCTAGCAAAATGTTCTGATCAGCTAATATGAGCAAACTAGAATAGAGACTGTCATTTAGCATTCACTTCAAATTTAGCTAACATTTTCCCAGCCTAATTGTTACCAAACATCCAAACGGAGATTCAGTGACAACAACAATCGGACATTTATTTATCTCGACGAGTCCTCCACGCTCGCCTCAGAGCAGCGCTATCCCAATGAAAATTATGCTGAAATTAGAATCTAGGTAATTGCTTACAATTAGTACAATGATTGCATTTTACTTTGCATTACATACACCTTGATACATATCAGTTAAAACACAACCATTAGGTCAAGAGCCAGACCAACATGATACAAACACGTCTACAGACGTCATAAAGACGTCAGTGAAAACTCAATTGAGACAGACAAACAAACACGCACCTAAGCGTGATCGTATTTGAAACTCAAAACACACCCATGAACATAGAAAGCAAGTGGGAGGGGTGGCAAACATGCATGAACAACTTTGGGATTTGATTCAAACGGTATGAAAAGAAGCGAGACACTGACTCGGGGGAATAAAACACTGTGTGAAAGGCGGGAGGTTAGTCACAGTTTTGCTACCAGTCTAAAAGGGCATAAAGATGCACTGCTGCATTAAAAAGGATCACTAATCCCCCCCAGATAAAAACGAGCAGCTTCGTCAAAACCTTGAAACCCGAATTAAAAGACTTGTTAAATTCCGGTGTCACTGTGCCTATGGCTCTACAACGTCGCGTCCCCCGACCTCCCTCCTGCTCTCACCTTGAGAGAACGTGGAGTCTAGCAAGCAAAAGCGTCAAGACAAACAAGAAAGCAGAAGCTCTGGAAACAAAGTGCTGCCGTGTCACAACTTCCTGTGGAAATAAACATTCAAACCTTGGGAATAACACCTGCCGAGCAGCTAACCGGAGTAAGACGCGCAAGTGCCGGATTCCCAGGACAGGCCTCGAGTCGCTTTGATCCCGAAGATGCGGTTAACTAAAACACTGCAAACCAGGATACAGTTTCAAAATACTGTACAAGCAACCATTACCGTCGGCATCAGTTTACCAGACAAGGTAAAAAATCTGTCGTTCTGCCCCTGAACAAGGCAGTTAAACCCACTGTTCCCCGGTAGGCCGTCATTGTAAATAAGAATTTGTTCTTAACTGGACTTGCCTAGTTAAATAAAAAAGGGGGGGGGGGGAAATGACAGATGAAAAACCACAATCCCTAGGTCACAAAACACAGAGTTTAAAATGTTGGGAAACTGTCCTCTCTCAGGCTGTGGGGCCACCTCTGAGTCACTCAACAGAAATGCAACCTCAAATGACTTTCACAAAGAATCCTAATGGAAGAAATGCCTTCATTACCTTCCCATGAAGGCATTTGGCTTACTTCTGCGTTTGCACTAATTGGTAAACGGCCAGGCAGATTCCATATGTATAGCGGATTAAGTTTGCAGAGCTTAAAATGATTTTAAAAAGAAAACGCCCGTTTTGAATCCCCTTAACTGAAAAGGAGGCCATGTATGAACTCGTGAATAAACAGAGAAACAAACTGCAAAGTACAACAAAAATCTGCCCTGATAATTATTTTGTCTAAATAGTCTCCCCATCCATGCTTGGCATACAGTCTCCTCCATAAGACCAGGTGCCGCCCACTACATACACCACCCCCTTAGTGTTGGGTTGGCTGGTGATCCGTGAAGTGTCATGAGATTCCACCAAATGAGAGGGGGGGGGGGGGGGGGGGGGGGGTTGCTGGAGTGTCTGAGCAGCCATTGTTGCCGGCATCCAGGGTTCAAAAAGGGGGAAAAAAAGTCATGAGAGAGCAGCCTCAAGTAATGATTGGCTAAGAGGAGAGATCTAGGGGGGAGGGACGTGGGACTGGACTTTCGGTGCTCAGAGCCTTGAGGAGAGGTTTGGAATGAGGGGGGGGGGGACAGAGCAGCCATATGGGGGGCTGTCGTCGTCAACAAGGCACAGGCGGTGGCTAATGAACCAGAGCAAACTTTCACACAACAGGGCCCCTTCTAGGCGCCCAGGGCAGCAGAGCCTTCACACCCACAAAGGGGAAGTCATACTAACCCATAAAGTACAAGCTAGGAGGACAAGCCAGACGACCCTCTACCACCACTTCAGCAAAACACTGATGGCCAGGCTCCTACTTTCTACCAAACATGTCAACATTCTTCAGGAACATAATGCTTTTTTATTTTTTTTTAAAGGCACCCCCCTTTCACAAATTACTATTTGAATATGAATACAGTGGAGAGAGGCGTTTGTTTTCACTCTCGTGGTGGTGAAAAGGGTCAGTGTATTGAGGCCAGACGGTGACGTAAACTATCTGCCGTTCTATTGAAGTACTGACACGAGGTGGTGTTACATTTCTCCTGGGGCCATCAAATGTGCCTTTCCTGCTGTAAAACTACCCCCTGGTGCTGTAACGCCCTGAGGGAGGACAGTCAGGGAGCAAAAAACTAGTTACCCTAGGCCTCAGTTCCTGGCCAGTGTCCTGAACAGAAGTAGGTCATGGTTATTGCCCGCACGCTGACGAGATGGGGTCGGTCATGGGTTTCAAAAGCCGGGTGGGTCACAGAGAGTCATTTCGGGAAGAGCGACGAATCCCTGAGATGACCACCCCCCTCACCCACAGCCCACCTCACTCACAGCACCAATTGAGTCCATGTAGGCTAACAAGCATGCAACCACAGCCTATTCACACTGACCGTAAAGCGTGTGCCAACTGGGCTAGTTTGAGCAGCCTAACAGTAGGTGATCCCCAGAAGACAATAAAACAACATTAGATTACAGGAAGTGCTTTATGGAATATAATTTCCAGTGACCCACATGCTTCTCAGCCAGGGATTCATCGGTTGTAGAGGGATTCTTAAAGAAGGCTAAATCTAATTCCAAGTAATTACAGTCAACGAATACCCAGAGAAATACAAACACAAGTGGGCTGTCGTTCAGAATGTAGACCATGAAAGCTACACAAACAGAACAGTCAGAGGTGCTGAAAGAGTATAGAAGAAAATATTACCCCAGAAGAATGAGAATTGGGGCCTCCCGGGTGGCGCAGTGGTCTAGGGCACTGCATCGCAGCGCTAGCTGAGCCACCAGAAACCCTGGGTTCGAGACCAGGCTCTGTCGCAGCCGGCCGTGACCGGGAGGTCCATGGGGCGACTGCCTAGCGTCGCCCAGGTTAGGGAGGCCGGTAGGGATATCCTTGTCTCATTGCGCACTAGCGACTCCTGTGGCGGGCCAGGCGCAGTGCGCGCTAACCAGGTCGCTAGGTGTACGCGCGCTGCCGGCCCTGCGCTTCCGCCAACACATTGGTGCGGCTGGCTTCCGGGTTGGATGCGCGCTGTGTTAAGAAGCAGTGCGGGGTTGTGTTTCGGAGGACGCATGGCATTCGACCTTCGTCTCTCCTGAGCCCGTACGGGAGTTGTAGCGATGAGACAAGATAGTAACTACTAACAATTGGATACCACAAAATTGGGGAGAAAAGGGGTAAAATTCAAAATTTAAATAAAAAAAGGAGGAGAGTAATAGTAGAGAATATGAGATGCTGTGAATGGTTCTATCCCTGCCACGGCATATCCGTGCCACATAGTAGAGAAAGACGAGATGAACAAGCTTTCATGCACTAAACGAGACAGATGTCAGAACTCAAAAATCATTTGGCTTCCAGTCTATAGCCTGAGCTATAAAAATATATATTTTTTTAAAGTTTTTTTTAACTATTTAAAAAATATTATATATTTAAAAAATATTATATATTTAAAAAATTTATATATATATATATATATATATATATATATATATATATATATATATATATAAATAAATAAATCTACATATATTTAAATCTACGTACAAAAAAAATTGGGGCCTCACTCATCTGTCTCAGTCATCATTTTTTTTAAAACATGGAACCAGCCAGCTTACCTGTCTCACTCAATTTACAGCCAAATCAGATGTTTGGCTTGATTTCTTAGTATCCTTTAAAAACTGAGTGGATAGCCTGTTAACTTACCCCAAGCTGACAAGGTACAAATCTGTCATTCTGACACTAAAAAGGGAGTTAACCCACTGTTCCTAGGCCATCATTTAAAATGTTGTTGTTCTTAACTGACTTGCATAGTTAAATAAAAAGTAAAATAAAATAATAATACCTGCCTAACTCATCGCTTTAGTGGATGGAGGGAGTAGGGGGGGAAGAGATGATTTTACCACTGTATCCCTCCCACTTATTAATTCATGCCTCCCAAGCATTCCCTGACAGTCTAGGAACAAAAAGACTTTCGTTTCCCACCTTGTAATTTTGTACTTTCAATTACTGCTGCGTGATTTGCCTCCGGTTTTGGAGAAACGGTGGGCTCTTAAATGGAGGAAATGATCCACGGGGGGCAGCCCCGGCACTCCCCTAATGCCCAGATCGATTTTCATTCGGAGTGAAACACTCCCGATTGATCAATCCCTCCCAGCCACTAGCCAAGCGGAGGTGGCTGGACTGGGACTGAGCCAGTAAAGCCCAGCTTGGTCGGACTTTCGTCCCACCTGGTCTCTCAGCTGCCGCGGGCCAAGAGCCACGTCGTCATGGTAATCCCTGTGGTGACTGTGGGCCGCCAAGGCACAGACAGAGTTCACAACCCATCCTCGCTCCGCACACACCACAGAGGTGTGCAGACACACAAAACGCAGATGCAAAGCAGACCGACATATCAGCATGATCAGGAGCAACCCCCACAGAGTTGGGGCCGACGATCATAGAGTACAAAGCCTCGACAACTGAGATTCTGATTGCGAGGGAACCATAAACATGTCGAGGAGAAATTGGATGAATAGATTGACAGATGAGATCAAAAATGTCCACGCCGGTGTAGGCTAGACTACATCTTCCATGGAAATAATCAAACAGCGCTAATTAGGGGAAACTAGCATTCCCCGCTAATTTCCTGCTGGTCATTAGCATATTTTGGTGTGATCATGGCCCAGTGCTTTATTTAAGTGAGAGGAGGACGATGAAATATTCATGATGTATTAATCTGACAAGAGTAAGCAAACAACGGCGAACCGGGGAGCATGACCCCCCCCCCCCCCGAGTATCAGGCCGTGGCATGCAGCAAATGACATGTTCTGTGTTAACCTCGAGTGCCACATCCACTCTACTATCATGCCAAGATGTGTCCAGAGAATAACTGCCATCGACGTGTGAAAATGGTATTCATAATGCTATTTTAAACATGATAAGACGGGGATGCCGTCCTTGCTTGGCCAGGTTTGCTAATTCATCTCTGGCACCGTGTCAACAAAATGCCACGCTCTGCGTCATAAAGGAGGAAATGGAAATATGGCAGCAAGCCACCGCCACCCCAAATCACATCAGTGTTTCCATTTCATTCTGATCGCACAGAATGAACGAGAGAGAGAGAGAGAGAGAGAGAGCAACGCAGCATGGCCAGCCCCCTCCTCTTCAAGAGGATTTACTCAAGTGGGAACATTCCTGCTGATGACGCAGTTGCGAAAATGAAAATGCACCATCCCTCCGACCCATCCCTCGGCCTGATATTGCAGCCTTGGGGGGGCTTCATACAGGAAAGAACACAGACACATAAAATACACACGTACATTGGGTAACTCTTAGACGTGCAGTGCACACTCAAAAACACTCTGGCTCTCATAAAAACACCCCCCTTCAACGGAGTGGAGGAGTCCCCGGAGTGACCTTGAGATGTGGCGGCCTGCTAGTGAAGTGGCTAAAGTACAAAGTCAATACCGGCCGACCAAACTGGTTAACTATTAAATGGGGGATCATGATCTAGCCGTCTGCTGGGAAAGTTGTAAGGAGGAAGAAACAAGTAATACGCAGCAAAACTCAAGAGAGGAGGCATGTTGGAAAGTTGGGACAGATTTCACAGTTTATGATAGAGTACTCTGATACAGGCTGTAATGTAACTAGCAGCACAGACACGGAGTACACCCAACATTAGGAACACCTTCCTAATACAGAGTTGCTCCCCCTCCGTTTGCCCTCAGATCAGCCTCAATTCGCCGGGGCATGGACTCCACAAGGCGTTGAAAGCGTTCCACAGGGACGCTGGCCCATGTTGGCTCCACTGCTTCCCACAGTTGTGTCAAGTTGGCTGGGTGTCATTTGGGGTGGTGGACCATTGGTGAGACACACAGGAAACGGTTGATTGTTACAGTTCTTGACACAAACTGGTGTGGCTGGCACATACTACTCTGTAGCGGTGCGTGGGTGACAATCTACCGGGGAAGCCAAGCCAATAGAAAAACCATATTACAACCTGTTGTGATAATTTCGTTTTTTGCTCTACAACCCATTCGTTCAGACACCACTGTGAGACACCATAATGACGTGACCCCCCCCCCCCCCCAAAAAAAGAAGACAGTCACAGTGGCGGAATAAATTCAACTACACGCACGTTTGTTTCATCACAAAACCAGAGAACATCTGTCTGGGGAAGTCCACAAGCAAATATTGCATGTAACAGTTCCATGACCTGCAGCATGGTCAAGCAAGTCCATGTTTGTCCGTTTACTAAAACTACTGATTTAGAACCACAGAGAGTTACCACAAGTCAGCACAAAGACAACAGGAGCACCCACTCTGATATTCCAGCACCATTTCAACTTAAAACATCAAATCAACAAGGCAATTTTCTTAGTTTAATACACTGAAAACAATGTAGTCATGTGGCTGTCCATGGTACTGATTTGTGTCCGTCTGTGTGCAAGTTTTTAAAAAGTTTACCCACCCTACTTGTAGACTAGTTGAACACCAATGCTATCCTCCTCTCTTTCATGATGGCAAAACAGTCTATGGCTCTGTCATACAGTACACTTGGTTTTCATTGGCTACCTAGCTAAAATGTTTGCTAGCCTAACTTCCTCACATGGGCAACAATGAACCAGCTAAGATGGCTAGCTAGTTAATGTAGGCTTACATCTAGGCTACATATTGAACTTCAATCTGCCCAGGCCAGTGGCACAATATATGCATTTATGGTAAGTTCAGAATCAATCATAATCATTGGCCTGTACAGAGAATTAAGTCAAAACCACACGTCCAAATTCACATCTCCATCCGTGGCTTGGGCAAGGGCCAATTTAGCAAGCCAGCTACTGCAGGATATCAACAAAATGGGTACCAGAAAACAGACACATTTGTCTGACAATGATGTTTTGCTTAGGATGTTGTTTGATTGGTGTGAAGCCAAATCCAAAACTGGTCTCCCTTTCGGGGTGTTTTGCTGCACCAGGACAACCCACTGTTGACCTCAGCTCAAATTATTTATTATTATTTTTTTATATCAAGGTAGGCCAGATGCTTTCTGGCATTAATCAACTGCTACAGCTCTTTCATTCCAGACAGCATCAGATACATGGGCTACACATACTGAGACAGAGGTTCTGTTTCCACTCACTCTGATGATTTCTCCGGTGAGTTTCAGCCACTTGCGAATTGACCGAAAAATTCTGAAAAAACAGACTAAAGAGAAAAATAATTTTTACTTGTCATCCATGAAGACACGCCAATGCTACTACCATACCCCATTCAAAAGGCACTGAAAATGATCATCTTACCCATTCACCTTCTGAATGGCACACTAAGACAATCCATGTCTCAATTGTCAAGGCTTAAAAATCCTTCAACAGTGTCCGGGGCTACCAGGCACTGCCTGTGTGTGAACGTGTGTTTTAAAAGCCTTCCCATATCTGCTGCTCCTGCCACATTCCTCTTAGAGGCTGAAAGGTCAGAGGTCAAGAGTGGAAAAAGGTTGAGATGAGGCACCACGTTGACAGTTCCATCGTTTTACAGCTCTATGGACAGAGAATATCTAAAAAAAAAAAAAAAATAAAAAAACACACCACTGATGTGAGAGACACTGGCTGTGAACACAGCCCATAGAGTACGCACCAGTCCAAGCCGTGTCAGTGCTAACCTGAGCAGTCGAGAGAAAATTACCTGGAATTTAGATCATGGATGACATTTCTACAGGTGACACAAGCCAAAAGCATCACTCTGGGAGAAGAGCAGATTGCAAGGGCAGATAAAGGGGAGAAAGATGACAAAATGGACCAGCACTTACGTGTGGGGATGTTGTTAAAGCATATTTGCAATTGGCGGTGTGTCATAGGGCAGCATGTACTCATTCCAGTGAGTTTCCGTTCATGAAAAGTTCAGTTTTAGTTAGATTTCCCTTTGACCAAACTAGGCCTATAGATATAGAATGCGTCCCAACTGGCACCCTATTCCCTGCATTACTTTAGGCCCTGGTCAAGACAAAGTAGTGCACTATATAGGGAATAGGGTGCCATTTGGGACGTAGGGCTAGTTATGGCCCTCAACAAGTGTCTGGATATATTTAGTCTTCAATGTAGTACGGTTTTATCCAATCTCTGACTTCCCTGAACTTTTAAACAGTAACATCATTGGCCTAAAGTATGAGGGGGGGGGGGGGGGGGGGGGGGGGGGGCCTAAACGCAGCCTAAAACACAGCCTAAACGCAGCCTAAAACAAACCCGCGTCACTCAGAGAAATAAACTTGGCAATGCGCTTACGATTAGTGTAAACTTCCATGACAAAGTTTCCTGTCATGGTTACAATGGGATACGTGTCCTTTGGGTGATTTGACTTAAACTGGCATCATTGCGACCCAACATGAGATGTGGTCTCCACGATCAGTGAGAATACGCAAAGCACAACCCTAGCCTACTATCAAAGTAATATGGCCATGACGATGAAAATGATTTGGGATGCAGGTCAGGCCTACCCAGGCCAGGCCTTATTACATTAACAGCAATACACAACAAAATTCCAACTGATTTGGCTAATAAGTCTAGGCCTAATAAATATTGTGCTTATTCATTATACATGGAAGTTTATAGCAGTGTGATGCAAGGTCACACACACTCCCACAGTGCACATTGCTTTATTCTGTTAAAGTATACTGCAAATAAAACGCTTCAGTACATATCCTCGTTTGGCTACGATATCAGTGAAGTGGGTTCAATTCCTGTGTACGAGGGGGCGGTGTCCGGGGTGATTTAGGCAGACCCGGGAAAGGTAATTGACAGGCTGGCTGGAGACCTTTTTTTTGTTCACGCTTGAAAGGGAGAGAGGTTAGGGGGGTAGGCCAGGAAGGGAATCATAAACCATTTCAGTCCCTGAGAATGGCAGTCAATGGCTTTGTGTGCCAATAAAATGAGTTCACTATCTGCTCACAAAACACACACCATACCGCACGCCATGGAGACCCTAAAGGATGCAGGCAAGGGTGCCCAGTTTTGGAATGGTAAAGGACACCCATTGTAAACTCTGTTATGGAGACCAGCGGTGGTCACTGTTCATGTACACAGTGGTAATATGACCAAAACCACACTTATAAATGTGTTTTAATCCGTCAACACATTACTTACTTGTCATATTCTGCGTTGTCCTTTTCACAGCGTGCGTCCTTGTGTTTCTGCCAATCCTTGCCGTGTTTGCAGGTGGTGAGGAGCACCACGTCCTCCTGGTTATGGACATGATATAAGGCATTCCTCGTGTCTGACCCTATCCCTGTAAGGTATCGCTTCCCCTTAAACACGAGCATGTATTTCCTGAAAGGTGGGATGGAGTTGTACTTTAGGTACCCCCTGTCCCCTCCGGTCCTAGGGTGCTCCTTGGAGAACAGCGGGATGGACACGTCAAAGTTGGGCCTGAAGATCTCGGTACTGATGCTGGCCTTGGCCAACATTGCCTGGCCTATATCGAAACCTAGGTCTTCCGTGTAGTCCGGCCATGTCCCAGAGTACAAGTTAAATATGAGGTGGTTTCTGCCGTTGTTCCAGAGATGAAGGTTCTGGACCTTGGTTTTGAGATTGTGCACGTACTGCGGAGACAGCGAGTCCCGGTCCAGGGTGTCCAAGCTCAGGATGAATAGACAAGCTTGACCCGGGTCAGTGGTGTAGAACCTGGATCCCTCAACAATCGACAAAATATTCTGGTAACTTTCGGAGATTTTCTCCCCTTTCTGCTGGGGGTAGACATACACTTTGAAATCGTTCCTTTTGCATGCTGAGAAATCAAAGCACGAATCCATGCGACATCTTTTGCCTTTGTACACACTTGTGTTAACGTCCCTCTTTTGCCTTGGCGATATGTGAATGTTGTATTCCTCGGTGTCCGGTTGATCCCAGAGTAGGAATTGTTGTAAAGGGTCCGAGAAGTGTGGCCACGGCTGGTCGGGGCGATATCCATTATGGCTACGGTCATGCCGGTTCCTGCCCGAAGATGGAAGTTGTACACCTCCAAAGTAGAACAGTAGAACTAGACATGTACCGGCAGAGAGCAGGATTAAATATCGTTTTTTGGCCTGCATGTGTCCTACGAATAGGGGCAAGTTGTTTACAAATAAATTCGAAGTGGCCAGAAGTTAGGCTCTCACCACTTCCAACTGCACCCCTCTGCCATCTTCCAGCCCGCAAAGATTTCAAACTCGTGTCTTCCCACTTCTTCGTATTCCGTGCCCCAATCCAGCGATTGATCCAGAGCATGTGGGCGATTTTAAATGCGTTTTCTCCCCCTTCTAGCTAGTTTTACCATTTCACTCCCTCGACCAAGTAAAAACAAATCAGATATCCTACGCTCTCTGCCCCTCTCGCTCCCTCCCTCATACAGCCAAGCTGTATTCAAATGCTAAACTGCGCCCGGTTAGAGGTGCCCGAAGCCTTTTTATTAGCTCTTTACCCTGCGAGAGTAGCGGCAGGGGTTCGTGAGGTTCCCTGCCTTGGCCAACACAGAAAAGGTATCCCACGTCTGAGATGTAAAAGTCGTTAACACGCCGGCTGGGATTTAAAGCCGTCGGTGTGGCGGGTTTAGATCCAGAGGTCTCCGAGTAGAATTCGTCTTGTTCCTCGCGCTTTCTAAAGCGATATTTCACTCCATGGTTCCATAAACGAACGAGTAAAGCGTAGTAGAACAAGAGCGGTTCATCAGTGCAAATGTAGCCTCACAAATCCCTGCATTTCTCTTATGTTTTAATCTCCCGACAGACCTCATACACGCAACAAAAAAAATTATCTCATCGGAGAATAGGGCCTGATATAAACGAAGAAACGGACGCAACGATCTCAGACAGTACTTACAGTTACAATGTGACTTCGCAAATGCATTGAAATTGTTACCGATATGGGATTCCTTGATCCTAGTGTCCAATTACCAAACACTCAATTGTTCCGATTCTTACTCTGTAATGTTCCAATCCCGACACGATGGAAGCAGATTTGACGTCCCATCAGTGTGTATACGCTTTTCTCATTGGTCTATCCTTGGGACCGGAAAAGGCAGTGCTTCGAATGCACCCATTCACAACTGGAGCGCTCTCGCCGAAGAATTTAAAGCGCGAGTAAAAATATCGAAAACTATCGAATACTTTGCGCAATATATATATATATATATTGTTTTTCCATATTATATTGCAAGTAATTATTATAAACTGTCACCACTGTCTTGAAATAACTAGTTTGATGTTATTTCCTGTAGTAGAGGTTGACGCTGTGGCCAAGACCCAGTGTTGCTTTAGTGTGCAAACAAAATTACGGTAACCAAACGTGAGTGCCCTACGGTAACGTTTACACAGCACAAATTGATAGTTCAGGAGTGAGTGAAAGTGTAGGCCTATAGGTTGATCAGACATAATACATCTAAAGATTTTCACAAACATATACAAAATAATTTCTTTAAAACTATAAATGTGCAGAGCCGAAAAAGATAGTCTCACACAAACCAAAGTGCCCTGACTAATGACAAAGATTAATAGCTCCAAATCGCTCTTGAGGAGGCACACCATGCCTCATAATCTACACAGCTGCCATTTTGTGGAACAACACTCAGGCTGGGTGAAGGGGCCATCCTCGTTTTTTTATGGCTAATTAGTTTAGGAAGAAGGGGGGTGGTAATTAAACATGACCAATGAGAGGGACCGGCTGGGAGCTGGGCCAGAATCCTGGGGGTTAGCCAGCCTCAGTTTTACCCTTTTCATACTGCGGTGCCGAGTCCGACCTGAACCATACCGTGCTGGCAAAAAATGTTTTTTGCACATTCGCCTGATTCACAATATTGTGCCAACCTGAACCATACTGTACTGGCTCAGATATTTCCTCTTCTCATGGTCTTTTCCAGCTTGGTTCCATAAATTCTGGATGTGTGGAACCTGTACCCAGGCCAGTTCAATACAGCTCAGCTTAGTTCGGCTCGGCTCAGTAGTGTAAATAGGGTATTAGTGTGCCGTTGAGACAAAGTCTCCTTTAGGCCCCCAACACCAGCCACCTTTAGGGCCATAGGGACCCCTTCATTTACTTTTGAAAGTAATTGTGGCCCTCGTGCTATTCATGGCAATCACTTGCTGGCAATTACATTTAATTTAATCACCAATTAATTGCTCTTAGAATTTATAACTAATTTGACCCACTTTTCCTACATGGTGTTACATGAGATTTTTTATTTTATTGAATCCTTATTTAACTAGGCAAGTCAGTTAAAAACAGATTATTATTTACAAAGACAGGCTACACCGGCCAAACCCGGACGAGGCTGGGCCAATTGTGCGCCGCCCTATGGGACTCCCAATCACGGCCGGTTGTGATACAGCCTGGAATCGAACAAGGATGTCTGAAGTGACACCTCTAGCACGGAGATGCAGTGCCTTAGACCCCTGCGTCACTCGGGAGCCCCACTCGGGAGCTAAACGAACCAACTCCAGACAGGGCACCTCTGGTTGGTTGAGAACAGCTGGATTACCTGAAGGATTGCTATGGTTCCCCTGGTATACAGATGAGCTGTTTGTGAAGCAGCACTTCCTCCCCGCATCGGCAGGCGACTGTGATAAAGGCCACGGTAAATTAGGGCGGCGGTAAACAAATACCCACGGCTGGGAAGGTAATCCCAGGGTTCAGGGAGTTCTAGGCAGATGGAAGACAAAACAGCCTTTGAGAGTGCAGATCGGGCACAGATAACTCCCCTTAGGATGATGTAACGAGCTCGAGTGCTCCAGGAGGCTGGAGACGCAGATAGACCTGGATAAAGGATGTGTGTGTGTGTGTGTGTGTGTGTGAGCACGCAGTGTGTGTGTGTGTGTGAGCACAAAAACAGACAAACACAACAGGGCCGTGTAACCCAACCTCAAAATCCCAACACACCCTCATTGGGAACCAAAACACAGCAGGCCAGGATTTGTTGTGTGTGGGGGGGGGGGGGGGGGACAATAAAGGGTCTGCAAACCTAATAGAGGTCACTTTGTACAGACAGGGAGAGGGAGAGGCTCATAAAAACATGGAATTGAGTTATATTGATGTAATCTCCTATTCATGGTCTCCTTGGGAGTGTGTTCTACTGTACACAATGTTTATCCCTGGCATTGTTGTGATGGGTTTAGGATACATTACACCTGTTCAAATATTCACTCCGCATCCATTGTCTTGTCCCCGACGTGTTCTAATCATTTCACAAGGATGATATCTGCAAACTCGGAGAGGTGAAAAGTTCGGAGGAGAAATATCAACTTAATCTAATAGAATCCCGGTCATTTAAATCCTTGAGGGCTCAACATCCCAATGCAATAAACATTGGTGGTAGATTTTCCCAAAGACAATAGACATCTCACAACAATGCCTAAAAAGACCAGAGGACTTTTCAGTAAGTCATATAGTACAGTAGCATTGTACAGGCACAGTGCGACTCATGTAGCTACGGCTACTGAGTGGGAGTTAGTGTGGTCTTGGAAGTTGTGTTCTCCTTCTCTCACGCTCACGGAATACCTCTAGGCGAATGAATGTTAAGTTGGGGTTCCCAGCCTTTTCAAATGCTGCTCAGAGCTTGGTGTGTGGGATGCTATAGCAATCTTCCTCCTTTTTATTTATTTATTTCAAATGACCTTTAGACTGCAGTAGCAGGGATTTCTTTAGGCAAAGTGAGGGTTTAAATGTTCTGGGATGTGGGAGGAGGACGGTCATCGTTTGCAGGGCTCAAAGCGAGCTGGGGCCGAAACGCTGAAATTTCATCCGGAATTCTACTGGGACGCCAAGGCAGCAAATGAACTGGAGCAGGTTAGATGTGGTGATAGGTTTTTGTCCTCATTAAAAATCCCTGCCGCTGACTCCTGAACCACTCATTTGTATTCCACTGCAATTTATCCGAGGCGGATTTTGATTTGGGATTTGGGTGATATTGAAGCCGAGAGAATACTTTTTTTTTATTCCTCGCAGAGTTTCTCATAAAACAAAAAGCCTGCAGGAGGTACTTTACATATGGCATTGTTTTAAACTCCATGATTATAGAAAGAATCTCTTATTTTCAGTTGAGTGGTTTAGGAAAGAAGAAACAACAGAAACTCAAAGAGTTTGGAGATCCTTAGATGATGAAGAGTGTCAAATAACAACCTAACGGAGACTTACCACATCAAATATGACTATCACACAAGTAACTGCAGAACCGAATCATCACAAGTGTCAGTTTCATTAAAACTCTATATACTATTTTATTAAAATAAAATAACAGCACTGATTTCAACAATTTGAAATATGCTGATGTTGCAGAAGTGGATGGGTACTACAGTGCATGATGATTTGCGTGTGTTCAAAGCAATGTAGCTAATTCCCATTAGGGATTCCCACTGCATGCTAATCCACTTAATGTACAATTATCCATGCAAACCACAAGTGCATAGAATAATAAACAGACTTTACTAATCCCACTGATACTGTGTGTAAATAATATAGAACACAGACCATGTCAGCACACTATTCATAGTGAAACCAATCTCTCTCACTCACTCACTCACTCACTCACTCACTCACTCACTCACTCACTCACTCACTCACTCACTCACTCACTCACTCACACACACACACACTCACACACACACACACACACACACACACACACACACACACACACACACACACACACACACACACACACACACACGCCCTTGCGTATGCATGAACGCACATATACAGTGCATTCGGAAGGTATTCAAACCCCTTCCCCTTTTCCACATTTTGTTACGTTACAGCCTTATTCTAAAATTTATTAAATTAAATGTTTTCCTTATCATTCTACACACAATAACCCATAATGGCAAAGTGAAAACTGTTTTTTAGAAATTTTAGCAAATGTATAAAAAAAAATGAAATACCTTAATAACATGAGTATTCAGACCCTTTGCTATGAGACTCGAAACTGTGCTCAGGTGCATCTTGTTTCCATCGATCATCCTTCAGATGTTTCTACAACTTGATTGGAGTCCACCTGTGGAAAATTCAATTGATTGGACATGATTTGGAAAGGTACACACCTGTCGATATAAGGTCCCACAGTTGACAGTGCATGTCAGAACAAAAACCAAGCCGCGAGGTCGAAGGAATTGTCCGTAGAGCTTCAAGACAGGATTGTGTCGGCACATATCTGGGGAAGGGTACTAAAAAATGTCTGCAGCATTGAAGGTCCCCAAGAGCACAGTGGCCTCCATCATTCTTAAATGGAAGAAGTTTGGAACCAGCAAGACTCTTCCTAGAGCTGGCAGCCCGGCCATACTGACCAATCGTGGGAGAAGGGCCTTGGTCAGGGAGGTGACCAAGAACCCAATGGTCACTCTGACAGAGTTCCTCTGTGGAAATGGGAGAACCTTCCAGAAGGACAACCATCTCTGCAGCACTCCACCAATCAGGCCTTTATGATAGAGTGGCCAGACGGAAACCACTCCTCAGTAAAAGGCACATGACAGCCTGCTTGGAGTTTGTCAGGCATCTAAAGGACTCTCAGACCATGAACAACTAGATTCTCTGGTCTGATGAAACAAAGGTTGAACTCTTTGGCCTGAATGCCAAGCGCCACATCTGGAGGAAACCAGGCCTCACCACTACGGTGAAGCATGGTAGTGGCAGCATCATGCTGTGGGGATGTTTATCAGCAGCAGGGACTGGGAGACTATTCAGCATCAAGGGAAACATGAGCGGGGCAAGTACAGAGAGACCCTTGATAAAAACCTGCTCCAGAGTGCTCAGGACCACAGACTGGGGCGAAGGTTCACCTTCCAATAGGACGACGACCCTAAGCACACAGTCAAGACAACGCAGGAGTGGGTTCGGGACAAGTTTCTGAATGTCCTTGAGTGGCCCAGCCAGAGCCCGGACTTGAACCCAAACTAACATCTCTTGAGAGACCAAACAATGGCTGTGCAGCGATGCTTCCCATTCAACCTGAGAGAGCTTGAGAGGATATGCAGAGAAGAATGGGAGAAACTCCCCAAATGCAGGTGTGCCAAGCTTGTAGCGTCATACCCAAGAAGACGCAAATTTGTAATCGTTGCCAAAGTTATTCAACAAAGTACTGAGTAAAGGGTCTAAATACTTACATAAATGTGATATTTCAGTTTTTATTTATTATGGGGTATTGTGTGTAGATGGATATTTAATCCATTTTAAAATAAAGCTGTAACATAACGTGAAAAGTCAAGGGGTCACAATACTTTCCGAATGCACTGTGCAGTACACACACGGTATATTCCATCCACATACACACAATCTCTTCCTGTCTTTTTCTTTGAAGAGATGCAGGGGAAAAGCCCTCCATTGCTGTGTGACTTAGTGTATTAACTCCACTGCCAAACATCTAAGCAGGCTTTTCTCACCCCTTTGAACTGCCTCATGCCAGATCCTCCATTTCCCTCTTCCAATCTGCTTGGATGGAAGCAGAGAGCTGGACGCAGTCCTTACCATGATTATTTGCTGGAAAGATACTCCTAACACTGTGAGGAAATAGTCCCTCTTTCTCTCACCCTTTTTCTTGTTTTACCCATTTTAATGACTTCTTGTTCTAATTTTAGACAGCTCCAGGAAGAGCAAGATATAGTGTTAAAGAGACGTGAGAGAGATGGGGTGAGTCAGTGAGAAAGAGAACTTACAGTATGTGCTTTGATGCTGTCAGTATATAGCACAGACCACTGATTACTCATAGTCAAATAGACATGGCTCAATTTCTCACCAGTGATGTAAAATTAATCAGAAATCCATTTCATAAAGCACATAAAGAAATCCATTTTCGAACGGAGTAAGAGAACCATTTTCTAACGTAGAAACACTGCGGGGATAGATCAAAGACCCACCCCTCATAGTCCCCTCGCAGGAGAACGAGGAATGCAGGCAGCTGGGTTGATGGAGGAGAAAATGACGCACACAAAAGGTCAAAATGACAAGTGAGGACATGTCAGACTATTCACATGACTTGAAAGTACTGGGTTAATTATGAATGTCCTGTTGCGTTAGTCTTAGCGCAACACAAAGTAGCACAGACTACTGAGGACTGGGAGCCTCTTAGAACTGTGCAATACTAACCAGAAACCATGGATTGATGGCAGCATTCGCGCAAAACTGAAAGCGGGAACCACTGATTTTAATCATGGCAAGGCGACCTGGAAACATGACCGAATAGAACAGTGTAGCTATTCCCTCTGCAAGGCAATCAAACAAGCTAAACGTCAGTATAGAGACAAAGTAGAGTCGCAATTCAACGGCTCAAACACCAGACATATGTGGCAGGATCAAGTCAATCAGACCCCGATGTCTTGCTCCCAGACAAATTAAACACATTTTTGCTCACTTTGAGGACAATACAGTGCCACTGACACAGCCCGCTAGCAAAACCTGTGGGCTCTCCTTCAGCGTGGCCAACGTGAGTAAAACATTTAAAAGTGTTAACCCTCGCAAGGCTGCCGGCCTAGACATCATCCCTCGCTGCATCCTCAGAGCATGCACAGACCAGCTGACTGCTTTGTTTATGGACATATTCAATCTCTCCCTATCCCAGTCTGCTGTAACCATATGCTTCAAGATGTCTACCATTGTTCCTGTTCCCAAGAAAGGTAAGGTAACTGAGCTAAACGACTATCGCCCCGTAGCACTCATTTCCGTCATCATGAAGTGCTTTGAGAGACTAGTCAAGGATCATATCACCTCCACCCTACCTGATACCCTAGGCCCACTCCAATTTGCTTACCGGCCCAATAGGTCCAGACGACACAATCACACTGCCCTAATCCATCTGGACAAGAGGAATACCTATGGTAGAATGCTGTTTATCGACTACAGCTCAGCATTTAAAACCATAGTACCCTCCAATCTCATCATTAAGCTCAAGACCCCGGGTCTCGACCCCGCCCTGTGCAACTGGGTCCTGGACTTTCTGACGGGCCGCCCCCAGGTGGTGAGGGTAGGAAACAACATCTCCACTGCCCTGATCCCCAACACCCACAAGGGTGCGTTCTCAGCCCTCTCCTGTACTCTCTGTTCACCCATGACTGCGTGGCCATGCACGCCTCCAACTCAATCATCAAGTTTGCAGACAACACTACAGTGGTAGGCTTGATTACCAACAACGACGAGACAGCCTACAGGGAGGAGGTGAGGGCCCTCGGAGTGTGATAAAAATAACCTCACACTCAACGTCAACAAAACAAAGGAGATGATCGTGAAACAGCAGAGGGAGCACCCCCCTATCCACATCGACGGGACAGTAGTGGAGAAGGTGGAAAGTTTTAAATTCTTCAACGTACACATCATGGACAAACTGAAATGGTCCACCCACACAGATAGCGTGCTGAAGAAGGCGCAACAGCGCCTCTTCAACCTCAGGAGGCTGAAGAAATTCGGCTAGTCACCGAAAACACTCAGAAACTTTTACAGATAAACAATCAAGGGCATCCTGTCGGGCTGTATCACCGCCTGGTACGGCAACTGCTCCACCCAACAACAGTAAGGCTCTCCAGAGGGTAGTGAGGTCTGCACAACGCATCACTGGGAGCAAACTACCTGCCCTCCAGGACACCTACAGCACCCAAAGGGCAAAAAGATCATCAAGGACAACAACCACCCGAGCCACTGCCTGTTCACTCCGCTATCATCCAGAAGGCGAGGTCAGTACTGGTGCATCAAAGCTGGGACCGAGAGAGTGAAAAACAGCTTCTATCTCAAGGCCATCAGACTGCTAAACAACCATCACTAACATTGAGTGGCTGCTGCCTACCTACAGACTCAAATCTCTAGCCACTTTAATAATTGGATGCAATAAATGTATCACTAGTCACTTTAAACAATGCCACTTAATATAATGTTTACATACCCTACATTACTCATCTCATATGTATGTACTGTATTCCACCATCTACTGCATCTTGCCTATGTCGCACGGCCATCGCTCATCCATATATTTATATCTAAATATTCTTATTCATCCCTTTACACTTGTGTGTACAAGGCAGTTGTGAAATTGTTAGATTACTCGTCAGATATTACTGCACTGTCGGAAATAGAAGCATTTCGCTACACTCGCATTAGCATCTGCTAATCATGTGTATGTGACCAATAAAATGTGATTTGATTTGATTATACAGTAGACAGTGTATAAAACATTATGAACACCTGCTCTTTCCATGACCAACTGACCAGGTGAATCCAGGTGAAAGCTATGATCCCATATTGATGTCAATTGTTCGGGGTGTCTAACTCATTCCATGGAGGGCCTAGTGTCAGCTGGTATTTGTTTTTTTTCCTTTTCAATTAAGACCTAGACAACCAGGTGAGGGGAGTTCCTTACTAATTAGTGACCTTAATTCATCAATCAAGTGAATGGGAGGAGCGAACACCCGCAGACACTCGGCCCTCCGTGGAATGAGATTGATACGTGGTGTAGATGAAGGGGAGGAGACAGGTTAAAAAATGTTTTTTTAAGCCTTGACAATTGAGACATGGATTGTGTGTGTGTGCCATTCAGAGGGCGAATGGGCAAGACAGAAAATTGAAGTGCCTTTAAAACGGGGCATGGTAGTAGGTGCCAGGCTCACCGGTTTGTGTCAAGAACCGCAAGCGCGGCTGGGTTTGTGAACAGTTTTCCATATGTATCAAGAATGGTCTACCGCCCAAAGGACATCCAGCCAACATGGGCCAGCATCCCTGTGGAACGCTTTCGACACCTTTGTAGAGTCCATGCCCCGACGAATTGAGGCTGTTCTGAGGGCATAAGGACAGGTGTTTTACATGGCAGCAGGAGTTCTACCATGTAGGCATATATATGATGGTGTTTAAGTAAAACAAAAAAGGATATTGTTGAAAAAGTAAAAAGTGTAAGTGTTGTTCCGCTATTCACAACAAAGCAATCTAATCACTGATAAGTCTTATATCGTGAAATATAATCAATCGATTTATCTTGTATGGTAAAAACCCATCTCTCCATATTCCATGGAGTAGAAAACACTTTGTGTTAAAATGACACTAGAAACTCAATCCACTGACTGTTGTTCCCTCAAATATAATGGATTAGTCTGCAACATTCCTGGTCTATCTACCTTGTATGGTAAAAACACACATTTTCTCTCAATATTCCATGTTTACACGGTGCATATTAACTATTGATTGAAGTCGTTGAGCTGACGTTTGCTCTCCGCTGACACAGCTTGTATTGTACTGACCTCATTTGTTCCTCTTGGATGTTTTGTTCTCCAAGCGGTCTTTCTTAACCATCCTGGATTTACCACAGAATATTGTATTGTATCTTGCTGCTCTCGCATCTGTGTTGTTGTTGCTGCTGCTGCTGATTCATGCACTTTTGATTGCCTGGATTCCGCAATTAACTCGGTCAGGCAAACAATGCTGGAGGATGTCTTTGGAACAAACACTGTTTAGAGGTATGGATTAGAATGTAGGAGGGAAGACTGATGTCAGCGCGAAAACAAAGCCGAAATCTCCCATCAATATAGTTGTGACGTGTAGATGAAGACAAATATTCATGTACTTTATTCTATGCCTGATCATTTGGAATATTATAACATATGATTAAGGCCCTGTGTAATTTCTGGTCAGGTAATGTGGTCAGGAAAAACTCCTGGCTTTACCCAGGACGGAAAAAAGGCCAACATTTTCTCATTCCCGTTTTATTTTCAGCCCTTGTTTTCGGAGACTTTTTGTTCTTGATCATGTAGGCCCAATCTCTCTCTCCTTCTCTTCCGCTTGTCATCGGTTGGCTCGCCCTGTCTCTTCCTCCCCTTTCCTCTGTTATGCCTCACCTCCCATTTCTCCTCCCTCCTCCCTCCTCATTTGCTTCCTGATTTGTTTTGTCCCGGGAAAAAGAAACGGAGATGAAAATTAAAGTCAGTTAGGCGTGGGTGCCATGAAGGAAGGAAAGTAGAGTGTGGGTGGGTGCCGAGAAGGAAGGAAAGTAGAGTGTGGGTGGGTGCCGAGAAGGAAGGAAAGTAGAGTGTGGGTGGGGATGAGAAGGAAGGAAAGTAGAGTGTGGGTGGGGATGAGAAGGAAGGAAAGTAGAGTGTGGGTGGGGATGAGAAGGAAGGAAAGTAGAGTGTGGGTGGGGATGAGAAGGAAGGAAAGTAGAGTGTGGGTGGGGATGAGAAGGAAGGAAAGTAGAGTGTGGGTGGGGATGAGAAGGAAGGAAAGTAGAGTGTGGGTGGGGATGAGAAGGAAGGAAAGTAGAGTGTGGGTGGGGATGAGAAGGAAGGAAAGTAGAGTGTGGGTGGGGATGAGAAGGAAGGAAAGTAGAGTGTGGGTGGGGATGAGAAGGATGTTGGCCGGGTACTTATTCTTGAAAATCAGGTTAGTTTAAATTAAGTTTGCATGTAAACTGTTTGTCAGTTATGGGGAGTTTCTTTATTCATTTGAATGTTGAAGCGAGTCTGCTGACTGAGGCAGGGACAGAATGCCTAAGGCGACATGAAGATTATAGAACAACATTTGCTATGCTGTATGATAAGCCCCTTCATCAAATATTTACTCGGAAGGAAAATTCTGGGGGTCCAGCAAAATTAAGGCAGTTAAACCATTTTAAAAACATTACAATACATTCACAACACACTAAGTGTGCGCCTTCAGGCCTCTTCTCTACTACCACATATCTACATAAATATATGTGCATGTGTGTGTATAGTGTGTATGTCATCGTGTTTGTTACTTCCATAAGGTGTATTTTTATCTAATTTTACTGCTTGCATAAGTTACTTCATGTGGAATAGAGTGCCATGTAGTCATGGCTCTATGTAGTACAGTGCGCCTCCTATAGTCTGTTCTGGACTTGGGGACAGTGAATTGACCTATGGTGGCATGTCTTGTGGGGTATGCATGGGTGTCTGAGCTGTGTGCCAGTAGTTCAAACAGACAGCTCGGTGCATTCAACATGTCAATACCTTTCACAAATACAAGTAGTAATGAAGTCCGTCTCTCCACCACTTTAAGCCAGGAGAGATTGACATGCATATTATTAATATTAGCTCTCTGTGTACATCCAAAAGCCAGGCGTGCTGCCCTGTTCTGAGCCTATTGCACATCTGTGGCATCTGACCACACGACTGAACAGTAGTCCAGGTGTGACAAAACCAGGGCCTGTAGGACCTACCTTGTTGATCGTGCTGTGAAGAAGGCAGACCAGCGCTTTATTATGGACAGACAACTTAGCTACTGTTGTATCAATATGTTTTGACCACGACAGTTTACAATCCAGGGTTACTCCAAGTAGTTTAGTCACCCCAACCTCAAGTTCAACTTCCACATTATTCATTACAAGAATTAGTTGAGGTTTAGGGTTTAGTGAATGATTAGTCCCAAATACAATGCTTTTTGTTTTTGAAATGTTTAGGACTAGCATTCCTTACCACCCATACTGAAACGATCTTCAGCTCTTTGGTGAGTGTAGAAGGTCATTTCAGTCTCTGTAGTGGCTGATGTGTATGATGAGTCATCCGCATATATAGACACACTGTGTTCTGTTAGACAGGTTCACTCTTCATCCACATTATAGCAGGGGGTGTAAAGCCATAACAACACAAACGTTTTTCCAGCAGCAGACTATGTTCGATAATGTCAAAAGCCTCAAAACAGCCCCCCCCAATCTTTTTATCATCAATTTCTCTAGGCCAATCATCAGTCATTTGTGTAAGTGATGTGCTTGTTGAATCTCCTTCCCTATAAGCGTGCTGAAAGTCAAAAAGTGTACTAAGGGTTGATAACAGGCTGATTGGTCAGCTATTTGTGCCAGTAAAGGGAGATTTACTATTCTTAGGTAGCTGAATGACTTTCGCTTCCCTCCAGGCCTGAGGGCACACACTTTCTAGTAGGCTTAAATTGAAGATGTGGCAAATAGGAGTGGCAATATCGTCTGCTATTATCCTCAGTCATTTTCCATCCAAGCTGTCAGACCCCGGTGACTTGTAATTGTTGATAGACAATTTTTTTACCTCTTCCACACTTACTTTACGGAATTCAAAATTTACAATGCTCGTCTTTCATAATTTGGTCACATATACTTGGATGTGTAATGTCAGCGTTGTTGCTGTCATGTCAGCTTGCTAATATAGTGAGCACAGGATGACAGGCTGAATGGACTTCAGTGTTTGTGCTCTTTACATTAGGACTGGTGGTATGTACACCAAACACAATATGTAGAAACCCTTAGGTTTATATAACTCGTACTTCGGCCACATTGAATCTGTTTGTTATTGTACCACACTAACGTACAGTGCCTTCGGAAAGTATTCAGACCCCTTGACTTTTCCCACATTTTGTTACATTACAGCCTTATTCTAAAATTGATTACATTGTTTTTTCCCCTTTTTTCAATCTACACACAATACCTCATAATGACAAAGCGAAAACAGGTTTAGAAATGTTTGCTAATTTATTAAAAATAAAAAACTTGAATATCACATTTACACAACTATTCAGACCCTTTACTCAGTACTACTTTGTTGAAGCACCTTTGGCAGCGATTACAGCCTTGAGTCTTCTTGGGTATGACGCTACAAGCTGGGCACACCTGTATTTGGGGAGTTTCTGCCATTCTTTTCTTCATATCCTCTCAAGCTCTGTCATGTTGGATGGGGAGCGTTGCTTCTCAGCTATTTTCTGAAGATTTTTGATCAGGTTCAAGTCCGGGGCTCTGTCTGGGCCACTCAAGGACATCCAGAGACTTGTCACAAAGCCACTCCTGCGTTGTCTTGTCTGTGTGCTTAGGGTCGTTGTCCTGTTGGAAGGTGAACCTTCACCTCAGTCTGAGGTCCTAAGCGCTCTGGAGCAGGGTTTCATCAAGGACCGCTCTGTACTTTGCTCCGTTCATCTTTGCCTCGTTCATCTTTGCCTCAATCCCCACAGCATGATGCTGCCACCACCATGCTTCACCATAGGGATGGTGCAAGGTTTCCTCCAGACGTGACGCTTGGCACTCATGCCAAAAAGTTCAATATTTGTTTCATCAGACCAGAAAATCTTGTTTCTCATGGTCGGAGAGTCTTTAGATGCCTCCAGCGGGCTGTCATGTGCCTTTTACTGAGGAGTGCCATCTATCTGGCCATTTTACCATAAAGGCCTGATTGGTGGAGTGCTGCAGAGATGGTTGTCCTTCTGGAAGGTTCTCCCATCTCCACAGAGGAACTCTAGAGCTCTGTCAGAGTGACCATCAGGTTCTTGGTCATCTCCCTGACCAAGGCCCTTCCCTCCCGCTTGCTCAGTTTGGCTGGGTGGCCAGCTAAAGGAAGAGTCTTGGTGGTTCTAAACATCTTCCGTTTAAGATTGATGGAGGACACTGTGTTCTCGGGGACCTTCAATGCTGCAGAAATTTTTTAGTACCCTTCCCCAGATTTGTGCCTCAATACAATCCTGTCTCGGAGCACTACGGACAATTCCATCAACCTTATGGCTTGGCCTTTGCTCTGACATGCACTGTCAACTGTGGGACTTTATGTAGACAGGTGTGTGCTTTTTCAAATCGTGTCCAATCAATTGAATTTCCCACAAGTGGACTTCAATCAAGTTGTAGACACATCTCAAGGAGGATCAATGGAAACAGGATGCAGCTGAGCTCAATTTTGAGGGTCTGAATACTTATGGAAATAAGGTGTATGTAAAAAATGAATACTGAATACTTTCCGAAGGCACTGTACATGTCTCTCCAAAGAAACAGACCATCCCCTATACATGGTATACGTCATCAGAACATTAACATGTTTATACCCCTAAGTTTCTCACACGAAAGCACACACACACACGCATAACCAAGTACACATTCACGCACACACACACACACACATTCACGCACACGCACACACACATAGATCAGCCAGGCTGTCCATCATTAGTAAGACAGCTGCAGATGTGTGTCATAACACTAACACAGTATTTACACACAAAAAAAGACCACAGGAGAGACCTGAACTCACTCTCTCATGCTACTGCTCTCTCATGAAAAGGCCCTAAAATGAGCAGTTTGCAAACAAGTCTCCCGATCACCAGGTGTTTATTCCGCCCCTCTATCAGAGGAGGGTCTTTGTCATAAATCACCTCTCCTAGATCCACGCTAAACCCTGGAAATAAGGGAATTTCTAAACCTGAACGTTTGGCTTTGCATTGTGTCAACCACCCAGATGGTGAGAGGGAAGGAGAGCATCGCTCCAATGGCGCACACAGAAGATGAAGATTTATCTCCTGTATGTCAGGCCTCAACCGGCACCGGACAGGACGGGCTTGGGTGTAAACAGAGGAGGTTACCCAGGCAGAGAATGGCGAGACATGAGAGAACCAGCGGGTCTGGATGATTGTGGTAATATAGGGCCACAGTGTGTTGAGGCAAAGTTTGGCAGGTTTGTTACAGCCGCCACTACATGCAGAGTACACAGAGTATACACAGAGTACATACAGATAGCTGGTTTGAAGCCGGAGAAGACACAGTTCAACGTTCTGCCATTTTCGGATAAATATATACTGGACAAAAATATAAATGCAACATGTAAAGTGTTTGTCCCATGTTTCATGAGATGAAATAAAACATTCCAGAAAAAAAGCTTATTTCTCTCAAATTGATCACATATACTTGTTAAACAGGGATGTACGAGTATTTCTCCTTTGCCAAGATTATCCATCCACCTGACAGGTATGGCATATCAAGAAATTGATTAAACAGCATGGGGCGGCAGGGTAGCCTAGTGGTTAGAGCATTGGACTAGTAACCGAAAGGTTGCAAGTTCAAATCCCCGAGCTGACAAGGTACAAAATCTGTCGTTCTGCCCCTGAACAGGCAGTTAACCCACTGTTCCTAGGCCATCATTGAAAATAAAAATTTGTTCTTAACTGACTTGCCTAGTAAAATAAAGGTAAAATAAAACAAATAAATAAACAAAACAAATAAATAAAACACAGGTGCACCTTGTGCTGGGGACAATAAAAGGCCACTCTAAAATATGAAGTTGTGTCACACAACACAATACCACAGGAATGACCACAAGAGCTGTTGCCAGAGAATTGAATGTTAATTTCTCTACAATAAGCCACCTCCAACGTTGTTTTAGAGAATTTGTCAGTACGTCCAACCGGCCTCACAACCACAGACCACGTGTAACCACGCCAGCCCAGGACCTTCACATCCGTCTTCTTCACCTGTGGGATCGTCTGAGGGGGTGCTGAGGATTATTTCTGTCTGTAATTTTGTGGGGCTTTATTAAAAACTCATTCTGATTGGCTGGGTCTCGCTCCCAGTGGGTTGGCCTGGCTCAGAAGCGGGTGGACCTATGCCCTCCCAGGCCCACCTAAGGCTGTGCCCTTGCCCAGTCATGTGAAATCCATAGATTAGTGTCTCAACTGACTCATTTCCTTATATGAACTGTAACATCTTTAAAATTGTTGCATGTTGCATTTATATTTTTGTTCAGTATAGTTCAAGGGTCAAGACCGGCTCTTGGAAAGGGGTTCTCCACATGTTTGTTTCTCTCGGTCTCCGCACTCTGTTTCTTTTCTTGTGTCTCTGCCTTGCTCGGTTTCTCTCTCCCTCTCATCTGTCTTTAAGATTATTTCATGGCTGTCTACCGTATTTAAAAGGTGGCAATTCAGGCAGCTGAAAACTCTCTCTCTCTCAGCTTGGAGAGTATCACTATCAGACATTCCATTCACTGTAATAGCTAAAAACCTAGAGGATTCAAGAGTATAAAATGTGGAACAAATTCTTTCTCTGCCAAGAGAGAGAGCATACTGTAAAACTGCATAAGGTAAAATAGAGCCTCCAGGTGAACTGTGAGAAATGAGGGTTAGTGTGTCGCAAGACAGTCTGGGGTTGTATCTGTATCTGCTAGTAGACTATGTATAAAATTCTACTATTTTTAGGGAGTGGATGGGGGTATTTGGGTTTATCATGTCTAGCAAAGTGAACTAAACTTGTGTGATGAGTAACCATGACTGAGACCTGAAGGCTTGTGTTGGCGCCAAGACATAATGACTTGGGTTTAGCTCAGAGGGATAATGTGGGCTTGAATGCACAGACCACCTGGGGTTGATACTGTTACACATACAGTAGTGGAAACTAGCATTAAACTGAATATATTCAAAGCACTGCTAACGAAACCACAGTCAATTGAAATAAATTAATTATGCCCTCATCTATGGATATAACATGCCTGTGAATACCACCATTTGCCTCATGCAGTGTGACATTTCCTTCGCATAGAGTTGATCAGGCTGTTGATTGTGGCCTGTGGAATGTTGTCCCGCTCCTCTTCAATGGCTGTGCGAAGTTGCTGGATATTGGCGGGAACTGGGACGCGCTGTCATAAATGTCGATCCAGAGCATCCCAAACATGCTCAACGGGTGACATGTCTGGTGAGTATGCAGGCCATGGA
Source organism: Oncorhynchus clarkii lewisi (assembly GCF_045791955.1). NCBI lineage: Eukaryota > Metazoa > Chordata > Actinopteri > Salmoniformes > Salmonidae > Oncorhynchus > Oncorhynchus clarkii. The sequence goes on along the minus strand of NC_092178.1, from coordinate 35,897,633 downwards.
AGCACTGGAACATTTTCAGCTTCCAGGAATTGTGTACAGATCCTTGTGACATGGGGCCATGCATTATCATGCTGAAACCTGAGGTGATGGCGGCGGCGGATGAATGGCACGACAATGGGCCTCAGGATCTCGTCATCGTATCGCTGTGCATTAAAATTGACATTGATAAAATGCAATTGTGCTCATTGTCTGTAGCTTATACCTGCCCACACCATAACCTCACTGCCACCATGGGGCACTCTGTCCACAAAGTTGACATCAGCAAACCACTTGCCCACACGACGCCATACACACGTTCTGCCATCTGCACAATACAGTTGAAGCATGGATTCATCCGTGAAGTGCACACTTCTCCAGCTTCCCAGTGGCCATCAAAGGTGAGCATTTGCCCACTGAAGTCAGTTATGACTCCGAACTGCAGTCAGGTCAAGACCCTGGTGAGGAAGTCGAGCACGCAGAGGAGCTTCCCTGAGATGGTTTCTGACAGTTTGTTCAGAAAATCTTTGGTTGTTCAAACCCACAGTTTCATCAGCTGTCAGGGTGGCTGGTCCCAGACAATACCGCATGTGAAGAAGCTGTATGTGGAGGTCCTGGGCTGGCGTGGTTACACATGGTCTGCGGTTGTGAGGCCAGTTGAACGTACAGACAAATTCTCTAAAGCAAAGTTAGAGGCGGCTTATGGTTGAGAAATTAACATTAGGTTCTCTGGGAACAGCTCTGGTGGACATTTCTGCAGTCAGCATGCCAATTGCACACCCCCTCAAAACTTCAGACATCTGCAGCATTGTGTTGTATGACAAAATTGCACATTTTAGTGGTGCCTTTCATTGTCCCCAGCACAAGGTGCACCTGTGTAATGATTGTGCTGTTAAATCAGCTTCTTGATATGCCAAACCTGTCAGTTGGATGCATTATCTTGACAAACGAGGAATGCTCACTAACAGGGATGTAAACAAATTTGTGCACAAAATTTGAGAGAAGTAAGCTTTTTGTGCCTATTTCTAGGAACCTTAATTTCAGCTCATGAAACATGGGACCAACACTTCACAGGTTGCGTTCATATTTTTGTTCAGTATAAATCATTTATATAAGTTTTAGCAAAATGTTTGCTTTAATTGTGGGTATGTCAAGGTTTGTTGTCAACACAAAGTACAACCTGACCCACATGCAAGAACTAGACCGCTCCAGCAATGTTACGCAGGCAATTAATCACAATCAGGCCTTACAAAGTGCTGCCGTCCCAGGTCGTTAGGGGGGGAAGGAGAAGGCGTGGGCAATTATGACAGGAGGCTGACACGCCCTTATGCACCCGCCTCTCCGCCACTCCTTGGATTCCCGCTCCCTTCTCAATGCATCATCACACAGTTGGAAGATGAAGAGGCTTTGGGAATCTGTGGCCCCTCCTGTGTGCCAGATCATAAGCCCCGGGCCCGCCGGATTGAAAAGGCTTATTATGAGAGATATGTAATGAATTCACAGACAGAGGTGTGTGTGTGTGTGTGTGTATTTGTGTATGTGTGTCAGAAGTTTATATTCACTTAGGTTGGAGTTATTAAAACTTGTTTTTCAACCACTCCACAAATTTCTTGTTAACGAACAATAGTTTTGGCAAGTCGGTTAGGACATCTACTTTGTGCATGACACAAGAAATGTTTCCAACAATTGTTTACAGACAGATTATTTCACCTATAATTCACTGTATCACAATTCCAGTTGGTCAGAAGTTTACGTACACTAAATTGACTGTGCCTTTAAATAGCTTGGAAAATTCCAGAAAATGTCATGACTTTAGAAGCTTCTCATAGGCGAATTGACATAATTTGAGTCAATTGGAGATGTACCTGTGGATGTATTTCAATGCCTACCTTCAAACTCAGTGCCTCTTTGTTTGACATCATGGGAAAATCAAAATAAATCAGCAAGACTTCAGAAAAAAAATAGTAGATCTCCACAAGTCTGGTTCATCCTTGGGAGCAATTTCCAAACGTCTGAAGATACAACATTCATCTGTACAAACAATAGTACCTAAGTATAAACACCATGGGACCACGCAGCTGTCATACCGCTCAGGCAGGAGACACGTTCTGTCTCCGAGTGATGAACGTACTTTGGTGCGAAATGTGCAAATCAATCCCAGAACAACAGCAAAGGACCTTGTGAAGATGCTGGAGGAAACCGGTACAAAAGTATCTATATCCACAGTAAAACGAGTCCTATATCGACATAACCTGAAAGGCAGCCCAGCAAGAAAGAAGCCACTACTCCAAAACAGCCATAGAAAAATCCAGACTACGGTTTGCAACTGCACATGGGGACAAAGATCATACTTTTTGGAGAAATGTCCTCTGGTCAGATGAAACAAAAATAGAACTGTTTGGCCATAACGACCATCATTATGTTTGGAGGAATAAGGGGGAGGCTTGCAAGCCGAAGAACACCATCCCAACCGTGAAGCACGGGGGTGGCAGCATCATGTTGTGCGGGTGCTTTGCTGCAGGAGGGTCTGGTGCACTTCACAAAATAGATGGCATCATGAGGTAGGAAAATTATGTGGATATATTGAAGCAACATCTCAAAACATCAGTCGGGAAGTTAAAGCTTGGTCGCAAATGGGTCTTCCAAATGACACAAATGACAATGACACCAAGCATACTTCCAAAGTTGTGACAAAATGGCTTAAGGACAACAAAGTCAAGGTATTGGGGTGGCCATCTCAAAGCCCTGACCTCAATCCTATAGAAAATTTGTGGGCAGAACTGAAAAAGCGTGTGCGAGCAAGGAGGCCTACAAACCTGACTCAGTTACACCAGCTGTCAGGAGGAATGGAACAAAATTCACCAAACTTATTGTGTGAAGCTTGTGGAAGGTTATCTGAAACGTTTGACCCAAGTTAACAATTTAAAGGCAGTGCTACCAAATACTAATTGAGTGTATGCAAACTTCTGACCCATTGGGAATGTGATGAAAGAAATAAAAGCTGAAATAATTATTTCTAATATTATTCTGACATTTCACATTCTTTAAATAAAGTGGTGATCCTAACTGACCTAAGACAGGGAATTTTTACTAGGATTAAATGACAGGAATTGTGAAAAACTGAGTTTAAATATATTTGGCTAAGGTGTATGTAAACGTCCGGCTTCAACTGTATGTCTGTGGCATGTTTTATGTCTGCTGAAGTGTGAATGGAGATTTTATGCGAGTGTGTGTGTGAATTCCATGCCATATCCACCCAGACAGTATATTAGGTACACCCATCTCGTACCCGGTCGGACCTGCCTTTGCCTCCATAACATTCTGAATTATTCGGGGCATTCTACAAGGGATCAGAAATGTTCCACAAGGATGTTGGTCCATGCTGACGTGACGCCATCACACAGTTGCTTACAGCCCATTCCATCTCATACTAAAGGTGCTCTTGGGTTGAGGTCTGGGGACTGCACAGGCCACTCAAGTAAACTAAACCTTCTGTCATGTTTCAGGTGATGTCTTTCACTCCTCAATTGTCTAGTGTTGGTGATTGCGTGCCAACTGGAGCCGCTTCTTGTTTTAAGTTGATAGGAGTGGAACCCGGTGTGGTCGTATGCTGCAATAGCCCCATCAATGACAAGGATCTTAAAGTTGTGCGTTCCGAGATGCCGTTCTGCACACAACTGTTGTACTGCGCCGTTATTTGTCTGTTTGTTAGCTTGCACGATCCGTGCCATTCTCCTTTGACATCTCTCATCAACAAGCTGTTTTTCGCCTACAAGACTGCCGCTGACTGGATGTTTTTTGTTTGTTGCATCACTCTTGTTAATCCCTAGACACTGTCGAGCGTGAAAAGCCCAGGAGGGCGGACGTTTCTGAGATATTGGATCTGGCGCGCCTGGCACCGACAATCATACCATGCTCAAAGTCGCTTAGGTCACTTGTTTAGCCCATTCTAACGTTCACTCGAAGAGCAACTGAATGCCTCGATGCCTGTCTGCATGCTTTATAGAACAAGCCACAGCCACGTGTCTGTAGAAGCAATCCAATTTTGTGAACAGGGTGTACATTGCATTCGGAAAGTTGTCAGACCCCTCGACTTTTCCCACATTTTGTTAAGTTACAGCCTTATTCTAATATATATATATATATACAGTGCCTTGCGAAAGTATTCGGCCCCCTTGAACTTTGCGACCTTTTTCAGGCTTCATACATAAAGATTTAAAACTGTATTTTTTTGTGAAGAATCAACAACAAGTGGGACACAATCATGAAGTGGACCGACATTTATTGGATATTTCAAACTTTTTTAACAAATCAAAAACTGAAAAATTGGGCGTGCAAAATTATTCAGCCCCCTTAAGTTAATACTTTGTAGCGCCACCTTTTGCTGCGATTACAGCTGTAAGTCGCTTGGGGTAATGTTTTGCACGCCCAATTTTTCAGTTTTTGATTTGTTAAAAAAGTTTGAAATATCCAATAAATGTCGTTCCACTTCATGATTGTGTCCCACTTGTTGTTGATTCTTCACAAAAAAATAGGTTGCAAAGTTCAAAGGTGCCGAATACTTTCGCAAGGCACTGTATATATATATATATATATATATATATATATATATATATATATATATATATATATTATTATTATTTATTTTTTCATCAATCTACACACATTAACCCCATAACGGCAAAACAAAAACAGGTTTTTAGAAATTTTAGCAAATTTCTTACAAATTCAAAACTGAAATATCACATTTACATAACTATTCAGACCCTTTACTCTGTACTTTGTTGAAGCACCTTTGGCAGTAATTACAGCCTTGAGTCTTCTTGGGTATGACGCTACAAGCTTGGCACACCTGTATTTGGGGAGTTTTTCCAATTCTTCTCTGCAGAGCCTCTCAGGCTCTGTCAGGTTGGATGGGTCGTGTCGCTGCACAGCTATTTTCAGGTCTGCCCAGAGATTTTGATTTGATTTATTTAACTCTTACTTTACCAGGTAAATTGACTAAGAACACATTCTCATTTACAACCTGGGGAATAGGAAGGGGGATGATTAGGTGGCTATGATGGTATGAGGGCCAGATTGGGAATTTATCCAGGACACTGGGGTTGCCATGGGATCTTTAGTGACCACAGAGAGTCAGGTCACCCGTTTAACGTTCCATCTGAAAGACGGCACCCTACACAGGTCAATGTTCCCAATCCCTGCCCTGGGGCATGTGGATTTTTTTTTTTAGACCAGAGGAAGGAGTGCCTCCTACTGGCCCTCCAACACCACATGCTTCACCTTAGGGATGGTGCCAGGTTTCCTCCAGACGTGATGCTTGGCATTCAGGCCAAATAGTTCCATTTTGGTTTCATCAGACCAGAGAATATTGTCTCTCATGGTCTGAGAGTCCTTTAGGTGCCTTTTGGCAAACTCCAAGCGGGCTGTCATGTGCCTTTTACTGAGGAGTGGCTTGCGTCTTGCCACTCGGCCATAAAGACCTGATTGGTGGAATGCTGCAGAGATGGTGGTCCTTCTGGAAGGTTCTCTCATCTTCACAGAGGAACTCTGGAGCTCTGTCAGAGTAACCATCAGGTTCTTGGTCATCTCCCTGACCAAAGCCCTTCTCTCCCTGAGCTCAACTTCGCATCTCATAGCAAAGGGTCTGAATATTTACATAAGTAAGGTATCCTTTTGTCATTATGGGGTATTGTGTGTAGTTTGAGGATTTGTATTTAATACATTTTAGAATAAGGCTGTAACGTAACAAAATGTGAAAAAGTAAAGGAGTCTGAATACTTTCCAAATGCACTGTACCTAATAAACTGACCAGTGAGTGTGTACACTTGAATACTGTTGCAGCTTCAGAGAGCGAGGGAAGCACACATTGGGAGCTGACTGTCATGTTTATCTGACCTAGCCGTTTCATTCCCTATTCAAAAGGGGTTTAATATTGAGGCAGTTGGAGCTGTCAAAGCACATCAGAGGGAATGCATATTTCAGTGAGCTTGGCTAGCTGGGTGGGATATTCAACCCACTTTATGAGATACATATCTCAGTGACAGTGTAGATACCCACTTTTCATGCATAGATTTGCTCATATCTGGACCAGGTCTATAAAAAGACAAAGAATAAAGAAACTGATCTCAGTGCAGTATGGGGGAAAATCCATACTTTGACTTAAGTATAATTTTCTCTTAGTCTACCATTGACGTCAATGAATGACTACAGATGTAGGATCCTAATTTGAGCCAGTTTGCTACAACAGGAAAATAATCCTGCAGCAACAGGAAACGGGAAATGTGGATTATAATGAATTGAAACTTTCTGTAGATGTTGATACATTTTTCATTAGGACAAATCGAGTTGGCAATTTTAAAGTGGAAATTAAAAACTTTAGAAGCCTTTTAAACGTTGAATACACTAAAAGTTGGAATTTCCTGCCGTGCAAGAAATTTCTCGGCAACAAGAGAGTGATCAAATAAAGATCTGCATCTGTAAGTGTAATTCGATTTAAACGGGAGTTAGGATTTGCCCCTAACTTGTGGCATTTTTCATGCTGCACAGTTCAGTGAATAGTATGCAAAACATTCAGTTGATAAGGAGAGGGTGTGGAGGAATCGTATGCCATAATAATAGATAGGGATCTACAGAGTAAATGGTGTGGAGATCCTTTCTTAGTCAATTCTATTTTTTAAACACTTTTTGCCATAGTCATTGGAGCTGAACATTCAAACAGTGGGAAACCACAGTTTCTACTGTACCTGTACCTCTGCTCTTCTGCTATTGGCCATCATTAACACTTCCTTTCCTAACACTTCCTTTCCTGCTCTCCTATTGGCTCTCGTTGACCCCAACTTCACTTCTGCCGCCATACTATTGGCTCTCGTCAACTTTCCCTGCCTCTCTTCCCCACTGCCTCTCTGAGTAGGCATGGCAGATAGCTGTGCCGCTGTCCTGGTTGGCACCCTGGTCCCAGCTGTCGCAGTGCGCGGTGTGCCAAGCTGGATGCCCACAGCACCCAGCCGAGCTGGAGGCCGCCCTTGCTGCCAGCTGGCCTGCCAGGCTGAGCCCCCAACCCCCAAACTAACTCCCACCCTCCCCTCTCCTCCCTCCCCACAGATACACAGTCAATGGGCACGTGCCCAAGCCGTCACATGTTGGAGCGGTCACTGGCGACAGGAGTGTCAACAACTTCACACAGCCGAAACATAATCCTTATCCCCCGGGTCCAGTTTGATCAATAAATCAATCCTCTTATTCAATGTAATGTATTAAACCGGGGAGAGGTCACACTGGGGAAGGTGATGTAATGCTTAACTCGTGACAATTTAAATCCGGAGACAATTTAAGAACTAGGAGAAATGGCTGATTTGATAGAGATATACACAATAGTCACAAACTACACATCCCAAGAGGGCAACGACAGATCATTGACACGGCATTGCAATATAGCACGTCCTCGGAGTTGTAGAGAGAGCACACTGTGCCCTCCCTATTGTTCAGAGGCTCTGAGAAAGTGGTGCCATTTACACACACACACACACACACACACACACACACACACACACACACACACACAGAGAGAGAAACAAGTGTTAGTAACTAACCTGATCCCTGTAGTAGGACACACCTACACTCTCCACACCCTTTTAGGTGAACTAGTGAACTACAGCATAAGAGAAAGTGAGGATTCACACCATTTCCTGTATTGTGGACATCATCATACCACTAATATGACTGGAAAAACCTGACTGCACAGTGTTTTTATCATTGGCACACAGGAAAGGTTGCACAACGGTTAATGGAAAAGCAAGCTTGCCCAATTGTACAAACTCACCAAAACCCCCAAATGTTGCGCAACTATACAATTATGGTAGCTTAGCGCCCAAGGGAAAGTTTTGTTGGTGACCTCGATTGGCCTAGAACCTGGAAGGACAAATAATTAACATGAGTTTCCTGGAATTTTATCACTGGAGAAGGATACCAAAGCTAAATGATTCATGTGAAAATACACAGATATCAAACAACACTCATCCAGATGGAAAATGGGACTCAAACAGTTTAAATTAATATTGACTCCCACATAGTGGATGAAAGGTGCCATCAAAGCTCAATGTTTTGGCCTATCTGGATCCTGTACTTTCCCACGGAAATTGAATGAGAGAGGATTGAGGATTTCCTACCAAAGGCTACACGTTACATCATCTCATCTCCCAACTTCCCCATCATTGTGGTGTAAATAATTAATAATAACCAGTCCCCTAGATTCCTGAACTCAACCCAGCAGTGGGAAGTGTGAGGGAAAGAGAGAGGCCATCTTGTACCACAAAGAGCCAGAGCGGTCGTCCCGAGCTCGGCTCCTCATTAGGAGGCAGTGACAGAGACTTCGAGACCAGACGGGCCCAGGTTTCTTCACTGAGGGGGGGAGAAAGCGCCAGTGGATATCATTAGGGCAGAGCGCTAGACTTTTTAATGAGCACGCTCACAGCACCCCTTCGTCCTCAGTGGCGCCTGCCGGCTGTAGGGCCCCAGGTTCCAGTTCCCTACTGTGCTGGCTTTGGCCTGTTCCACTAGCTATTGAAGGTGGGGGGTGTTGTTGGTAGGTGGCCTTATTGTTTCTGGCAACCTGTGGCGCTCCAGCACATTAACACAGTGGCGTGGGGTACAAACATTCACACACACCTGCTCTCGGGATCACATGAACACGAACATAGCCTTTATCATACTACTCTCCCCACCCCCAGTCACTGACATAATTGACTCTCCCTGACACGTAAACGCGACTGTAATTACCCCGACTCTCCCCTTGATGTCGAGCGGCAGGAAGCCGCTGCGAGAGGCGCTGGGAAAGGGAAATGTCGCCGGGCTTCACAGCTACACCCGTCGACCGTTCGGCTTTCAGAACGCCCGCCGCAACTGGAATCCGGGAAAAACCTTTCCCGCGGACGACGAACAAGGGCCACACTGTCGGAATCCATCAGTGCGGAATCCATCAAGTCAGTCTAGGGCTTCCTATCAGAAAAGTTACTGATAATTCCACAGGCACAGGGAAGTGAGCCAGAGTGGTAAGGGGAGAGTGAGACTGGAGAGAGGAGCCCGACAGTAATGATTCACGAGCACTGTTGTGGTTCCTCTGGAGTGACAACATAGGCCCTGCAGAGGAGCGGAGGAGATCAACACACGAGAAGTAGCTTAGAATGAGCTCAACCAGGTGAAGTGTGTGTGTGTGTGTGTGTGTGTGCACGAGTGGATGGGTGCAAATTTGATCTCAATCCTGCTGTAATAACTGATAAGGGGAAGAGGCTTAACCCTTGGCTGCTGAAGTGGGGAATCGGTCACACCACCTGAAGTGATGATGGGGCTGAGACAGACCAGCAGCCATGGACAGGATAGATAGTGTTCAACTCACTTACACCCAAAGCCTCATAGTGGACAGACCGAGGAAGAGGATAGTGAGAGAAAGAGGGAGGAAGGGGAAAGAGAGCAGGAACATGAGGAACATGAGAGTCCCCACATTTCAATACAACAACAAACAAAATAACGGAGAGGGGAGAATTGAGCACGTACAACAAGAAGGAGAAAGAAAAAACGGCTTACTTGCGACTCGCCATGAAAACAAACATTGGCTAAGAACAAACAGTATGTACTGTGAAGTTCAGCGAGACAAGAGATGACAGAGAGCGAGAGATGACAGAGATGACAGAGAGCACATTCCACTCCGTGCTGCTTAGTCAAAGGGTTAAACCATATGTTAATAAAGTAGTGTACTCCTTGTGCTTAACCCTCGGTTCTCTCCAACAATAAAACAGAAACAGATGTTGCCCTCCCCGCTGAATCAGATACAGTGTGTCAGAGAGAAAAGAGGGGCAGAACACTAAGGGCTTCCTCCAACACACACACGGACACAGATGCACACACTCCTCAAACGTACACTTTCTCTCTCCACTGTGGCCAGAGCACCCCCGTGTTAAAATGTTCAGCTTGACACACCAAAAGGGGCTGAGTGGCATAGTGTCCAACATGTTTAATTCATGGGACAGTCTGTATGTGTTCAACATACCCGACTGAGAGTGGGGATGTAAAGAGACAGAGTGAGGAGGAGAGAAAGAGAGAGAAAGAGAGAGCAGACAAAAGAAAAAGTTTGGAGGGGGAAAAGAAGACACAGTAACGAGAGAACAGGGATCAAGAGAGTCAAAGGGAAGAAGGGAAGAGGGGGACCGAAAGATAAAAGGTAGGGCAGAGAGAAAGATGGACACCAACTCAGACGTGTCGAGGGACAGCAGAAGTGAGGGCTAGAATTGGATTGCTGAAGAGAGAGAGAGCTAGAAGGAGAGACCAGAAGAGAGAGAGAGAATGTGAGAAAGACAAAATAGGGCAGGTTTCATCCAAACAGCCGAAAGTGCTGAGAGCGTCTTCTGCATATCTTGTGCGCCCTGGTGATTTACTGTCACCTCTCTCTCTCATCTCTCACTCCTCCCCCTTTCCTTTCCACCGCATGTCCCAGGGTAAGTGAGTTTCAGCATCGACACCGGTGTCATGCTCCACGGCGCAGCTTCCACTACCGCCGTGTGTGTGTGTGTGTGTGTGTGTATGAAGCGGCGTTCGTGTGTGTGGAGCTGCTTTCTCTCTCTCTTGGCGTGTGTGCGCGCGCGTGTGTAGCAGAGCTGCTCTGTCATTTCCTACTGTGATTTACACTCCAAGCGGACTCAGAGGTAGTGGGGAGGCCGGAGCTTGTTAACCAGGAGAGATGGTTTACATTGTATAGTTTAGTATCAACACAGTACCACTGATACATCATCCATCTTCAGGATCTGTGTCTTCACGCTTTATTCAGGAGTCAGTTAGGTTACACAACACAATAAAAAGGTGTGTAAAGAACATTTGGTGTATGTAGAAATATGCAGCGGGGTACGCTCAGTAATGTACACTACAGTAGAACATCACTCAATATACAACGAGCAAGTGTATTTCAACTAAGTTATTATTATTATTTTTTTATACAAAGAATAAGACTACAAACCCCAATGTTAATTGGTTTATTTATTATATTATTATTTGGTAACACTTTACACATAAACCATGTCATAACAGCTAACATAACGTGTATAACCTGAAATAATGTTCATAACACTCCTGACTAATATACTGTATTTACACCTGTTGTGACATATATTGCGTTATTTTATGGCTGCTTATAACACCTACATAAGTGTCAAAACCCACATTTATTCAAATGAGTTTTTTCCCTGCCAAGAAGCTTCCTTTCGGTTCAAAGTTTGTTTTTCAAACCCTTTGTTGTTGTTATGAATTATTTACAGTCATGTTTTTTTCCCCCTCATATTTGAGATCACTTATAGAGAATACACTTTATGACATTGCCAAGATGCATTATGACATCATAATCATATAAGCCAGATAGGCCTATCACGTACATGCCCTTATATCAGTCCTGCTCCTGCATTCATCCCAGTCATCAGCAACAGAGCGTGGGGTAGGTGCATGTCTGACGTCAATGTGTACGCAATTACAATGATCATTTATTATGGTCAATAAAAACGATAACATACTGTTGACAAGTAGGTTATGGCGTAATGGAATGTTTTGCATTGTTCGGTAGGTTTTGTGCGTTTTGACACTTATGTAGGTGTCATAACCTGCCATAAAATAACTACTGTGGTAGGTTTTGACACTCTTATCACAGGAGGTTGGTGGAGCCTTAATTGGGGAGGACAGGCTCCGGGAAATAGCTGGAGCGGGACTGGTGGATAGCTGGAGCGGGACTGGTGGACTGGTGGAATGGTATCAAAAACATTTAAAAAAAATGGTTTCTGTGTGTTTGATGCCATTCACTCTGTTCCAGACGTTATTATGAGCCGTCCTCCCCTCACCAGCCTCCTGTGACTTATATAAATAAATATAAATATAAAGTGTCATGACCATATTATAAACAGGTTATGACATGTAAATGTCAGCTGTTATGACATATGAAGTGTCATGACGTTGGGTGTGAAGTAAAGTGTTGCCAACATTTCATTGATATCTAAAATTATGCACCCTATATTGTAGATGGAGAGGGGGGGGGGGGGGGGGGGGGCGTATCAGGGCTGAAGACTTGGTCTGCATGCCTGTCTGATACGGAAAACACCAGAAAGTAATAAAAACATTCTGTAAAAATGGCAGAAAAATCATACATTACAGTTTCTCAATCGCGTACGAGCAATTTTTTTTGCACAATTTTGTCGATTTTCAAAACAGAGTTCACAAGGCAGAACTATGTGGCCTTTTGCAAAACAGTAAATGCGTTTTCAAAATGTAGTTGCCTTCTCAAAACAAATACATAAAAAAAAACTATATATAGCCTACCGTCAAAATTGCAAATAGATTCATGAAAATAACACCACTGCCTGCAACCATATTTATCTTTCGAGTCCAAGCAGACAAAACAGTCCTAAAAATCCCATTAGATCAATACATTTTCTTTGCAGATACTAAATCATGGCCAATCTTGGAAGAAAAACTATACAAAGGTGCAGAACTACTCTCCTTTTATGCATATTTGATCAAACAATTTCATACACGTCGAGTCAAACATTATTCCTGATAAAAATATAAAATAAAGAACATTAAATCGGTATCATCACAATCCATTAAATCGGTATCATCACAATCCATTAAATCGGTATCATCACAATCCATTAAATCGGTATCATCACAATCCATTAAATCGGTATCATCACAATCGGTATCATCACAATCCATTAAATCGGTATCATCACAATCCATTAAATCGGTATCATCACAATCCATTAAATCGGTATCATCACAATCCATTAAATCGGTATCATCACAATCCATTAAATCGGTATCATCACAATCCATTAAATCGGTATCATCACAATCCATTAAATCGGTATCATCACAATCCATTAAATCGGTATCATCACAATCCATTAAATCGGTATCATCACAATCCATTAAATCGGTATCATCACAATCCATTAAATCGGTATCATCAATCCAATCGGTATCATCACAATCCATTAAATCGGTATCATCACAATCCATTAAATCGGTATCATCACAATCCATTAAATCGGTATCATCACAATCCATTAAATCGGTATCATCACAATCCATTAAATCGGTATCATCACAATCCATTAAATCGGTATCATCACAATCCATTAAATCGGTATCATCACAATCCATTAAATCGGTATCATCACAATCCATTAAATCGGTATCATCACAATCCATTAAATCGGTATCATCACAATCCATTAAATCGGTATCATCACAATCCATTAAATCGGTATCATCACAATCCATTAAATCGGTATCATCACAATCCATTAAATCGGTATCATCACAATCCATTAAATCGGTATCATCACAATCCATTAAATCGGTATCATCACAATCCATTAAATCGGTATCATCACAATCCATTAAATCGGTATCATCACAATCCATTAAATCGGTATCATCACATTCCATTAAATCGGTATCATCACAATCCATTAAATCGGTATCATCACAATCCATTAAATCGGTATCATCACAATCCATTAAATCGGTATCATCACAATCCATTAAATCGGTATCATCACAATCCATTAAATCGGTATCATCACAATCCATTAAATCGGTATCATCACAATCCATTAAATCGGTATCGGTATCATCACAATCCATTAAATCGGTATCATCACAATCCATTAAATCGGTATCATCACAATCCATTAAATCGGTATCATCACAATCACAATCCATTAAATCGGTATCATCACAATCCATTAAATCGGTATCATCACAATCCATTAAATCGGTATCATCACAATCCATTAAATCGGTATCGGTATCATCACAATCCATTAAATCAATCCATTAAATCGGTATCATCACAATCCATTAAATCGGTATCATCACAATCCATTAAATCGGTATCATCACAATCCATTAAATCGGTATCATCACAATCCATTAAATCGGTATCATCACAATCCATTAAATCGGTATCATCACAATCCATTAAATCGGTATCATCACAATCCATTAAATCGGTATCATCACAATCCATTAAATCGGTATCATCACAATCCATTAAATCGGTATCATCACAATCCATTAAATCGGTATCATCACAATCCATTAAATCGGTATCATCACAATCCATTAAATCGGTATCATCACAATCCATTAAATCGGTATCATCACAATCCATTAAATCGGTATCATCACAATCCATTAAATCGGTATCATCACAATCCATTAAATATCATCACAATCCATTAAATCGGTATCATCACAATCCATTAAATCGGTATCATCACAATCCATTAAATCGGTATCATCACAATCCGGTATCATCACAATCCATTAAATCGGTATCATCACAATCCATTAAATCGGTATCATCACAATCCATTAAATCGGTATCATCACAATCCATTAAATCGGTATCATCACAATCCATTAAATCGGTATCATCACAATCCATTAAATCGGTATCATCACAATCCATTAAATCGGTATCATCACAATCCATTAAATCGGTATCATCACAATCCATTAAATCGGTATCATCACAATCCATTAAATCGGTATCATCACAATCCATTAAATCGGTATCATCACAATCCATTAAATCGGTATCATCACAATCCATTAAATCGGTATCATCACAATCCATTAAATCGGTATCATCACAATCCATTAAATCGGTATCATCACAATCCATTAAATCGGTATCATCACAATCCATTAAATCCATCACAATCCATTAAATCGGTATCATCACAATCCATTAAATCGGTATCATCACAATCCATTAAATCGGTATCATCACAATCCAAATCGGTATCATCACAATCGGTATCATCACAATCCATTAAATCGGTATCATCACAATCCATTAAATCGGTATCATCACAATCCATTAAATCGGTATCATCACAATCCATTAAATCGGTATCATCACAATCCATTAAATCGGTATCATCACAATCCATTAAATCGGTATCATCACAATCCATTAAATCGGTATCATCACAATCCAAGTCCATGTATTCAATACAAAATCTGGTTTGCTCATTGTTTTGTTGCCTTTCCATTGGTTCACAGAAACGATCCACAATAGAAATAAGGAATGGTGAATACAAGGGAGTAACACAACTGATATGAACGTATAGGTCTCAATCCACACCTAAACTAAATCTAAATCTAAGCAACCCAAAATTACTTAGAAGTAACCCAACTTCATTCTCTGCAATATTGTAATTTAAAAAAAAAAAAATTTTTTTTTTTAGACAGTCCCCATTGCCTAGATCTTTCCAAATACAGTGAGCACCAAAAGTATTGGGACAGTGACAATTTTGTTGTTTTCTTGGCTCCGTATTCCAGCACTTTGGATTTAAATGATTAAAGTGCAGACTGTCAGCTTTAATTTGAGGGTATTTTCATCCATATCAGGTGAACTGTTTAGACATTACAGGGCTGGAATTCATTGGTCCCCTAAAAATGGGGGGACTAAGTTATTGGGACAGATTCATTTAAATGTGTATTAAAGTTTAGTATTTGGTCCCATATTTCTAGCACACAATGACTACGTCAAGCTTGTGACTAGAAACTTGTTGGGTGCATTTACTGTTTGTTGTAGTTGCGTTTCAGATCATTTTCGGCCCGATAGAAATAAATGGTAAATAATGTATTACGTCATTATTTGAGTCACTTTTATTGGCTCTTGAGTGGCGCAGCGGTCTAAGGCACTGCATCTCAGTGCTTGAGGCGTCAGACACCCTGGTTCGAATCCAGGCTGTATCACGACCGGCCGTGATTGGGAGTCCCAAAGGGCGGCGCACAATTGGCCCAGCGGCGCCCGGGTTTGGCCGGTGTAGGCCGTCATTGTTCTTAACTGACTTGCTTAGTTGAATAAAAATGTAAATAAGAACACTTCTACACTAATGTGGATGCTACCACACTGGATGACTCATGAATAATGAGAACGTGATGGATGCATATACACCTGTGAATGTAATGTCTATGTGTAGTGACACAATTCCTTGTATGTCTGCTTCTATTTGCATGCATGTTTTTCTTGTGCAATAAGAAAGTGAGGCTCAGTATAAGGTTTATTTTGTGTAACAGTGTACTAGTAAAGTGCCAATGAAAAAATTCCAAATGCCTAAAAAAAAAATCAGGAGATTGTGGAAAGAGCCAGTTCAGGCAAGTCCTCGGGCACCTTGGCAGAGCTGGCAGGGTCGTGTTCATTGGGAACCAAACAGGAGAAAACAGACAAACAGGGAGGGACTACCTGGACTTGTCCAATAAGAAACGATCGTTTTTGTTTTTTGTTGCAAAACGTTTTGTTATGGTATTCCCTAATGAACATGACCCAGGTTCGAAATGCCTTGAAAGTCACATGGTTGGCTACGGCACACAAAGTAATCATACTTCCCTTCCCCAAAACACCCCACCAGCCAAGTTATGGTGGGGCTGCTCCATCCTGACATGTTACAGTTGCAGGAGGGTTTTTCCCTTACCCAAACACTGAATACAATACTGTTCTCAACAAAACACTGCCTTGTGTTAACTTTGTAGACCGCTCCTCCCAGTTTGGCTATTGACATCCAGATGATGTGAAATCAGAGCGCCAGCCTTCCAGACTGGAAGCAGCCAGGCAGGGCAGGCAGCCCACACAGTCCAAGAGAGACACTGACACCAGAGCTCCACCGAAGCATGAAATAGCCACTTGTATTTTGATATGGACAACTTCATCCCATGTGACCAAGTATCAGCATTCCTTACCTCTCCAATGTCAGGGATTGGGCTATTCCAGGCCTGGAGGGCAACGCAGTCCTGAAGGTTTAATCAATACTAATCTGCTACTACTGGGCCAACCAACCACTAGAGAGCATAAGGCAAGCTCCAAACCAAACAATGGACGCTCGTAACACACAAGACCCAATGTTGCAATTAAATTCCGCTAAATCAAAGGCTCTCCGGGGCTGGAATTCTCCCCCTTCGGTTTCTTGGTGGCCATTTCAATTTTTTTGATCCCCATTTATTCATATTCACAGGGAGGAGGTTGTGATGGTAACAATAGGTCATGCTACACTGGTAGTGATACATGGATAATAGGAATCACTCCGGCACACTGGCTTTAGTTAAAGTTCGTTACTGGCTACAAGGTGTGAAAAACACACATATAGGTCACGATGGCCCAAGCAACAGGTTTGTTGGCATGACCGGTGAAATGCCTTTATATCACCAGTGAATGGCCATTTCACATGAACAGTCACAGCAAAGAGTTAGTTTCTCATAAAAACAGTAACTGAGAGATTACATACCACGTCTCTCTCTGAGACTTGACAGACATTTGGATGATTTGTTTTTTTTTTGCCCACGGTACATTTTCCTTTCTACACTATTTTCAATATACCTCATATCTAAAAATAGTCTCAAGCAGTGAGATATGTGAGAGAATCTTTTTCTTCATCATCAGGAGAGAAGCACTTGCCTCGTTCTCTCCCTCAACCATATCCTCAACCAACCAATTGTCCCATGTAGGTTATCCGTCATTTCATTTTCCCTGGCTCAAAAGCACTTTAGCCAGGTCCTCGCAATACCATACCGTGTTCCATTTATGTTGCCAGGTCTTTTCACTATCACATTCCATCCTTAATGGGTTGCCAGGTCTTTTCACTATCACATTCCATCCTTAATGGTTTGCCAGGTCTTTTCACCATCACATTTAGTACCTTTTGGTTTGCCAGGTTCTACCGCTTCATGCCACACCTGGACGTATTCACAGTGAAGGCTTGCTGACCGCGCTGAGAAAGCGACCCACCAAGTGAAGGAGGGGAAAGGTGCGAGGAAAAGACAGACGGGACAACAGATGTCATTTTCACCAGGCAAGCCCAAACTCTGACAGGGCACAGAATCAATGCAGACAACAGTCAGAAAAAGAGGGACAGAGAGGGGAAGGGAATGCAAAATGTAGCGCCCTCTCACTGCTCTGGCGATATAGTCAGTGAGGACCGAGAGAGAGGAAGGCTGGTGTACCCAATGTCTCTAAAGTCACCATTAGAAGTCACTAGAATGTTATACACACCTGCTCGGTGGTGTATCGTGGGGGTACTATTCACACTTAAGGTCTGTTCTACACTGGAGGATTTACTATACAGTGAGAAGGTTGTTGGAAGTGGACGCCATCTTTGACGTGTTTGTTTTCTCATTGTTCTCCACAGTCCTTGTAGTGGGATCGTCAGTTGAGGATGGATCCATTTTTGATGCTTGTTCTCAGAATAGAGCCCTGGTGGTAATTCAGAAGGGGTAAGAGAGTTGGGATGGGATAGGGACAAATGTAGTGGAAACTCTTGGTTAAAGGCAAGAAAATGATTGTCTGTCTGTGATAAGTCACTGGACAGGCCAATGACTTGACTTGTTTGAAGGTTTGAAATTAAGCATGGGGTTAAAATCAAGGTTAGGATTAAGATTGGAGTTAGGTATGAGATTGGGGTTAGGACGGCTTTGATTGGTGGTGGGAGGTGGTCAAGGGTCAGATGTAGGAAGCCCAGGATCGGAGGGAGACCGGGTCCTGTTCGGAGCTGGTTTCCAAGAACGCCTGGGCTACGGAGATCCCTCCAGAGAGGCTGCAGAGAAGGAGAGAGAGAGAAAGAGACCGAGAGGAAGAGAAAGAAAGAGAGCGAACGAGAGAGAAGAGATGATTAAAAGAGGGCGGAAGTGAGAAATGGATAAACAGACAAAAAGGAAGCAAAAATGGGAACAAAAATGTACAGAGAAATTAAGGAGGAAATGAAGTAGGGATAACAAAAAAAATTGTGATTACAAGTGTCAGGCAAGGGGAGGTAGAAATATGGATCAGGGGGAATTAACAAAATAGAGGAGAAAGAAAGAGATAAAGAGAGAAAGGATAAAAGAGAGAAGAAAATGAGGGGAGACATAATTATAAAATGGCAGTAGCAGCAGAGAATCAACACAGTGGAGCAGCACTGCGCTCCCAGGCACACAAAGGGAGGTGGAGAGCTGTGTGTGAGTGAGTGAGAGAAAGAGAGAAAAAGCACACACACACACAGACACACACACACACACACACACACACACACACACACACACACACACACACACACACACACACACACACACACACACACACACACACACACACACACACACACACACACACACACACACACACACACACACACGGATCAGGGGAGAGAAGATAAGTGACATTTAAAGCTTGGCTACGACGTGTGACATGGTACGGGTGACACATGCCAAGTCTCTCTGATGAGTCTGAATCAGTCTCTGAAAGACCGGCACACTGTTATTAATCCACCATTTTTTTTTTCTTGAAATGAAAGCAAGTGCTTATGCTATATTTACCACATATAGGCTTTGTGGCTGTGTATCAAACGACATACTCAACGTTTTAGAACATACCACAGAGATCTAAATAAATACCACAAGTGTGTAGGTCTTTATATGCAAGGTTGGGGAGTAACAGATTACATGTGACATTAATTACATGTTATGTTACCAACAAGAATTTTGTTATCAGACTACAGATACTTTTGAAAAAGTCGATTACTTCTAAATTCGCCCAAAAATATTCCTAACTTTTGTTCTCTCAATGGCATTCAAATCAGCATTGAAAAAAGGCACAATTTGAATTTGTTCCACTTGAGCAAGTCAGACACCACTATAAATTTAAAAAGTTGTGTCACATGCACCAATTACAATTGGTGTAGATTACCTTCACGGTAGTCTACACCAATTGAAATGTAAATATTAGAGAGAAGGATTTATTTCAGCTTTTATTTCTTTCATAACATTCCCAGTGGGTCAGAAGTTTACATACACTCAATTAGTATTTGGTAGAATTGCCTTTAAAATTGTTTAACTTGGGTCAAATGTTTCAGGTAGCCTTCCACAAGCTTCCCACAATAAGTTGGGTGAATTTTGGCCCATTCCTCCTGACAGAGCTGGTGTAACTGAGTCGGGTTTGTTGGCCTCCTTGCTTGCACAGGCTTTTTCAATTCTGCCCACAAATTTTCTATAGGACTGAGGTCAGGGCTTTGCGATGGCCTCTCCAATACCTTGACTTTGTTGTCCTTGATAAACTTCTCCTTAATGCAACCGCTGTGTCAGATTTCAAAAAGGCTTACGGTGAAAGCACACCACTTGATTATGTTAGGTCAGCGTCTAGCTATAAAACCATACAGCCATTTACCAACCAAGGAGACGTGTCACAAAAGTCAGAATAGCGTTAAAATGAATCACTTACCTTTGTTGATGTTCATCTGGTGGCACTCCCAGGTCTCCATGTTAGACAATAAATGTAAGTTTTGTTCGATAATGTCCCCGTTTATGTCCAAAAATGTATTTAAAAAAAAAAAAGGCACAAAGCGCGCTCTCAACATCAAGACGAAAAGTCAAAAACGTACAATAAAAGTTAGTAGAAACATGTCAAACGATGTTTAAAATCAATCAGGTTGTCTTTCTCATAAATAATCAATAATATTTCAACCGGACAAAAGCTTTGTCAATAGAAAAGGTAAACAAGAAAGGCGCGCTCACGATCACGCGCTGGGCTCATGTCTGGAAATTTCCACTGGCCTATCATTGAAAGTGCTGTATCTCCCTCATTTTTCAGAGTAAAAGCCTGAAACAATGCCTAAAGACTGGCCACATGTCGAGGAAGCCACAAAGACCGTGAACTGGGTCCTAGGTCTTTGTATGGTGGATCGGCTTTCAATGGAAAAACAGGCTTTTGAAATAATACTACTTCCTGGTTGGATTTTCCTCAGGTTTTCGACTGTTATAACATTTCTGTTATACTCACCGACATTAGTTTAACAGTTTTGGAAACTTTTGAGTATTTTCTATCTAAATCTACTAATTATATGCATATCCTAGCTTCTGGGCCTGAGTAGCAGGCAGTTTAATTTGGGCACACTTTTCATCCAAAATTCCGAATGCTGCCCCCTACCCTAGTGAAGTTAAGGACAACAAAGTCAAGGTATTGGAGTGGCCATCACAAAGCCCTGACCTCAATCCTATAGAACATTTGTGGGCAGAATTGAAAAAGCCTGTGCAAGCAAGGAGGCCAACAAACCTGACTCAGGTACACCAGCTCTGTCAGGAGGAATGGGCCAAAATTCACCCAACTTATTGTGGGAAGCTTGTGGAAGGCTACCCAAAACATTTGACCCAAGTTAAACAATTTAAAGGCAATGCTACCAAATACTAATTGAGTGTATGTAAACGTCTGACCCACTGGGAATGTGATGAAAGAAATTAAAGCTGAAATAAATCCTTCTCTCTACTATTATTCTGACATTTCACATTCTTAAAATAAATTGGTGATCTAACTGACCTAAAACAGCAAAAATTTCTATAAAAACCTCATTATGGAGTATTGTGTGTAGATTGAATAAGAAAAACATTGATTTAATAAATTTTAGAAAAAGGCTGTAACGTAACAAAATGTGGAAAATGTCAAGGGGTCTGAATACTTGTCAAAAGCACTGTATATACAAAAAGTCTTGTAATTTCTAAATAGTTCACCCGATATGAATAAAAATAAAGCTGACAGTCTGCACTTTAACCTCAGACATTGTATCATTTCAAATCCAAAGAGTACAGAGCAAAAATGACAAATGTGTAACTGTCCCAATGGAGCTCACTGTAGTTAAGGAGCTAGAATATTAAATACTGAATAAAAACAAGTAAAACACATCATCTGTCTACCGTGTCTCATAAAAGCCCTCAGAATTACTTTGGAGTTCTATTCTTTTCTCTGATTACTACAACCTACTAAACCCAAATTAAACATGACAGGGTATGAATACAACCATGCTTGGTGTGTTGCCTAGTTTGTGTGAATGTGTGCGAGAGTGAATGTGTTTGTGCATTTGAATGAGTGTGAAGTAGGTTTCTTTGTGAATGTGTGTATGTGCGAGTAAATGTGTGTGTGTGTCAGAAAAAAAGAGCAATGCCAGTTATTAAACAAACCAATTACAAGGCCCACTCATGCCGTTTACCTCCCAAACAAAGGCTGAATGTTGATTTGTAAAGAACAACACTACTGCACTGTAATTTACACAGTAAAAACTCTCTCTCTCTCTCTCTCTCTCTCTCTCTCTCTGTGTCTCTTTGTCTCTCTGTGTGTGTATTTGTTCTCTCTCTCTTCTCTGTGTGTGCATTTGTTCTCTCTCTCTCTCTGTGTATTCGTTCTCTCTGTGTGTATTTGTTCTCTCTCTCCTCTCTGTGTGTGTATTTGTTCTCTCTGTGTGTGTATTTGTTCTCTCTCTCTCTCTTCTCTTGTGTGTGTATTTGCTCTCTCTCTCCTCTCTGTGTGTGTATTTGCTCTCTCTCTCTCCTCTCTGTGTATTCATTCTCTCTGTGTGTGTATTTGTTCTCTCTCTCCTCTCTGTGTGTGTATTTGTTCTCTCTCTCTCCTCTCTGTGTATTCATTCTCTCTGTGTGTGTGTGTATTTGTTCTCTCTCTGTGTATGTTCTCTCTCTCCTCTGTGTGTGTGTGTATTTGTTCTCTCTCTCTCTCTCTCTCTGTGTGTGTATTTGTTCTCTCTCTGTGTATGTTCTCTCTCTCCTCTGTGTGTGTGTGTATTTGTTCTCTCTCTCTCCTCTCTGTGTGTGTATTTGTTCTCTCGCTCTCCTGTGTGTGTGTGTGTGTGTGTATTTGTTCTCTCTGTGTGTGTATTTGTTCTCTCTCTGTATGTATTTGTTCTCTCTCTCTGTGTGTATTTGTTCTCTCTCTCCGCTGTGTGTGTATTTGCTCTCTCCTCTCTGTGTGTATTTGTTCTCTCTCTCTGTGTGTGTATTTGTTCTCTCTCTGTGTGTGTATTTGTTCTCTCTCTCTGTGTGTGTGTATTTGTTCTCTCTCTCTCTCCTCACTGTGTGTGTGTATTTGTTCTCTCTCTCTCCTCTCTGTGTATTTGCTCTCTCTCTCTCTCTGTATTTGTTCTCTCTCTCCTCTCTATGTGTGTATTTGTTCTCCCTCTCCTCTGTGTGTGTGTATTTGTTCTCTCTCTCTCTGTGTGTATTTGTTCTCTCTCTGTGTGTGTGTGTGTGTATTCTTTCTCTCTGTGTGTATTGGTTCTCTCTCTCTGTGTGTATTTGTTCTCTCTCTCTCTGTGTGTGTATTTGTTCTCTCTCTCTGTGTGTGTGTGTGTGTATGTATTTGTTCTCTCTGTGTGTGTGTGTGTGTGTGTGTGTATATTTGTTCTCTGTGTGTGTGTGTGTGCATGTATTTGTTCTCTCTGTGTGTGTGTGTGTGCATGTATTTGTTCTCTGTGTGTGTGTATTTGTTCTCTCTCTGTGTGTGTGTTTGTGTATTTGTTCTCTCTCTGTGTGTGTGTGTGTGTATGTATTTGTTCTCTCTCTCCTCTCTGTGTGTGTATTTGTTCTCTCTCTCTCCTCTCTGTGTATTCATTCTCTCGGTGTGTGTGTGTATTTGTTCTCTCTCTGTGTATGTTCTCTCTCTCCTCTGTGTGTGTGTGTGTATTTGTTCTCTCTCTCTCTCTCTCTCTGTGTGTATTTGTTCTCTCTCTCCTCTCTGTGTGTGTATTTGTTCTCTCGCTCTCCTGTATGTGTGTGTGTGTATTTGTTCTCTCTGTGTGTGTATTTGTTCTCTCTCTCTGTATGTATTTGTTCTCTCTCTCTGTGTGTATTTGTTCTCTCTCTCCGCTGTGTGTGTATTTGCTCTCTCCTCTCTGTGTGTGTATTTGTTCTCTCTCTCTGTGTGTGTATTTGTTCTCTCTCTGTGTGTGTATTTGTTCTCTCTCTCTCTCTGTGTGTGTATTTGTTCTCTCTCTCTCCTCTCTGTGTATTTGCTCTCTCTCTCTCTCTGTGTATTTGTTCTCTCTCTCCTCTCTATGTGTGTATTTGTTCTCCCTCTCCTCTGTGTGTGTGTATTTGTTCTCTCTCTCTCTGTGTGTATTGGTTCTCTCTCTCTCTGTGTGTATTTGTTCTCTCTCTCTCTGTGTGTGTATTTGTTCTCTCTCTGTGTGTGTGTGTGTGTGTGTATGTATTTGTTCTCTCTCTGTGTGTGTGTGTGTGTGTGTGTGTGTATTTGTTCTCTGTGTGTGTGTGTGTGTGCATGTATTTGTTCTCTGTGTGTGTGTATTTGTTCTCTCTCTGTGTGTGTGTTTGTGTATTTGTTCTCTCTGTGTGTGTGTGTGTGTATGTATTTGTTCTCTGTGTGTGTGTATGTATTTGTTCTCTGTGTGTGTGTGTGTGTGTGTGTGTATTTGTTCTCTCTCTGTGTGTGTGTATTTGTTCTCTCTCTCTCTGTGTGTATTTGTTCTCTCTCTGTGTGTGTGTATGTATTTGTTCTCTCTCTGTGTGTGTGTGTGTATTTGTTCTCTCTCTGTGTGTGTGTTTGTGTATTTGTATTTGTTCTCTCTGTGTGTGTGTATGTATTTGTTCTCTCTCTCTGTGTGTGTGTGTGTGTGTATGTATTTGTTCTCTGTGTGTGTGTGTATGTATTTGTTCTCTCTGTGTGTGTGTGTATTTGTTCTCTCTCTCTGTGTGTGTGTATTTGTTCTCTCTGTGTGTGT
This sequence comes from Oncorhynchus clarkii lewisi, assembly GCF_045791955.1. NCBI lineage: Eukaryota > Metazoa > Chordata > Actinopteri > Salmoniformes > Salmonidae > Oncorhynchus > Oncorhynchus clarkii. The sequence continues at coordinate 35,873,064 of NC_092178.1, read as the reverse complement.
GTATGTATTTGTTCTCTCTCTCTGTGTGTGTGTGTGTGTGTGTATGTATTTGTTCTCTGTGTGTGTGTGTATGTATTTGTTCTCTCTGTGTGTGTGTGTGTATTTGTTCTCTCTCTCTGTGTGTGTGTATTTGTTCTCTCTGTGTGTGTGTGTATTTGTTCTCTCTCTCTGTGTGTGTGTATTTGTTCTCTCTCTCTGTGTGTATTTGTTCTCTCTCTCTGTGTGTATTTGTTCTCTCTCTCTGTGTGTATTTGTTCTCTCTCTCTGTGTGTATTTGTTCTCTCTCTCTGTGTGTATTTGTTCTCTCTGTGTGTATTTATTCTCTCTCTCTGCTGTGTGTGTATTTGTTCTCTCTCTCTCTCTCTCTCGGTGTGTGTATTTGTTCTCTGTGTGTGTGTATTTGTTCTCTCTCTCTCCTCTCTGTGTGTGCTGTATTTGTTCTGTGTGTGTGTGTGTGTGTGCATTTGTTCTCTCTCTCTCCTCTGTGTATTCGTTCTCTCTCTGTGTGTGTATTTGTCTCTCTGTGTGTGTATTTGTTCTCTCTCTCCTCTCTGTGTGTGCATTTGTTCTCTCTCTCTCTCTGTGTATTCGTTCTCTCTGTGTGTATTTGTTCTCTCTCTCCTCTCTGTGTGTGTATTTGTTCTCTCTGTGTGTGTATTTGTTCTCTCTGTGTGTGTGTGTGTGTGTATGTATTTGTTCTTCTCTCTCTCTCTCTTCTCTTGTGTGTGTATTTGTTCTCTCTCTCTCTCTCCTCTCTGTGTGTGTATTTGCTCTGTGTGTGTGTATTTGTTCTCTCTCTCCTCTCTGTGTATTCATCCTCTCTGTGTATTCATTCTCTGTGTGTGTGTATTTGTTCTCTCTGTGTGTGTATTTGTTCTCTCTCCTCTCTGTGTGTGTATTTGTTCTCTCTCTCTCCTCTCTGTGTATTCATTCTCTCTCTGTGTGTGTGTATTTGTTCTCTCTCTGTGTATGTTCTCTCTCTCCTCTGTGTGTGTGTGTATTTGTTCTCTCTCTCTCTCTCTCTCTGTGTGTGTATTTGTTCTCTCTCTGTGTATGTTCTCTCTCTCCTCTGTGTGTGTGTGTATTTGTTCTCTCTCTCTCCTCTCTGTGTGTGTATTTGTTCTCTCGCTCTCCTGTGTGTGTGTGTGTGTATTTGTTCTCTCTGTGTGTGTATTTGTTCTCTCTCTGTATGTATTTGTTCTCTCTCTCTGTGTGTATTTGTTCTCTCTCTCCGCTGTGTGTGTATTTGCTCTCTCCTCTCTGTGTGAATTTGTTCTCTCTCTCTGTGTGTGTATTTGTTCTCTCTGTGTGTGTATTTGTTCTCTCTCTCCTCTCTGTGTGTGTATTTGTTCTCTCTCTCTCCTCTCTGTGTATTCATTCTCTCTGTGTGTGTGTGTATTTGTTCTCTCTCTGTGTATGTTCTCTCTCTCCTCTGTGTGTGTGTGTATTTGTTCTCTCTCTCTCTCTCTCTGTGTGTGTATTTGTTCTCTCTCTGTGTATGTTCTCTCTCTCCTCTGTGTGTGTGTGTATTTGTTCTCTCTCTCTCCTCTCTGTGTGTATTTGTTCTCTCGCTCTCCTGTGTGTGTGTGTGTGTGTATTTGTTCTCTCTGTGTGTGTATTTGTTCTCTCTCTGTATGTATTTGTTCTCTCTCTCTGTGTGTATTTGTTCTCTCTCTCCGCTGTGTGTGTATTTGCTCTCTCCTCTCTGTGTGTATTTGTTCTCTCTCTCTGTGTGTGTATTTGTTCTCTCTCTGTGTGTGTATTTGTTCTCTCTCTCTGTGTGTGTGTATTTGTTCTCTCTCTCTCCTCTCTGTGTATTTGCTCTCTCTCTCTCTGTGTATTTGTTCTCTCTCTCCTCTCTATGTGTGTATTTGTTCTCCCTCTCCTCTGTGTGTGTGTATTTGTTCTCTCTCTCTCTGTGTGTATTTGTTCTCTCTCTGTGTGTGTGTGTGTGTATTCTTTCTCTCTGTGTGTATTGGTTCTCTCTCTCTGTGTGTATTTGTTCTCTCTCTCTCTGTGTGTGTATTTGTTCTCTCTCTCTCTGTGTGTGTGTGTGTATGTATTTGTTCTCTCTGTGTGTGTGTGTGTGTGTGTGTGTATATTTGTTCTCTGTGTGTGTGTGTGTGCATGTATTTGTTCTCTCTGTGTGTGTGTGTGTGCATGTATTTGTTCTCTGTGTGTGTGTATTTGTTCTCTCTCTGTGTGTGTGTTTGTGTATTTGTTCTCTCTCTGTGTGTGTGTGTGTGTATGTATTTGTTCTCTCTCTCCTCTCTGTGTGTGTATTTGTTCTCTCTCTCTCCTCTCTGTGTATTCATTCTCTCTGTGTGTGTGTGTATTTGTTCTCTCTCTGTGTATGTTCTCTCTCTCCTCTGTGTGTGTGTGTGTATTTGTTCTCTCTCTCTCTCTCTCTCTGTGTGTATTTGTTCTCTCTCTCCTCTCTGTGTGTGTATTTGTTCTCTCGCTCTCCTGTATGTGTGTGTGTGTATTTGTTCTCTCTGTGTGTGTATTTGTTCTCTCTCTGTATGTATTTGTTCTCTCTCTCTGTGTGTATTTGTTCTCTCTCTCCGCTGTGTGTGTATTTGCTCTCTCCTCTCTGTGTGTATTTGTTCTCTCTCTCTGTGTGTGTATTTGTTCTCTCTCTGTGTGTGTATTTGTTCTCTCTCTCTGTGTGTGTGTATTTGTTCTCTCTCTCTCCTCTCTGTGTATTTGCTCTCTCTCTCTCTGTGTATTTGTTCTCTCTCTCCTCTCTATGTGTGTATTTGTTCTCCCTCTCCTCTGTGTGTGTGTATTTGTTCTCTCTCTCTCTGTGTGTATTTGTTCTCTCTCTGTGTGTGTGTGTGTGTATTCTTTCTCTCTGTGTGTATTGGTTCTCTCTCTCTGTGTGTATTTGTTCTCTCTCTCTCTGTGTGTGTATTTGTTCTCTCTCTCTCTGTGTGTGTGTGTGTATGTATTTGTTCTCTCTGTGTGTGTGTGTGTGTGTGTGTGTATATTTGTTCTCTGTGTGTGTGTGTGTGCATGTATTTGTTCTCTCTGTGTGTGTGTGTGTGCATGTATTTGTTCTCTGTGTGTGTGTATTTGTTCTCTCTCTGTGTGTGTGTTTGTGTATTTGTTCTCTCTCTGTGTGTGTGTGTGTGTATGTATTTGTTCTCTCTCTCCTCTCTGTGTGTGTATTTGTTCTCTCTCTCTCCTCTCTGTGTATTCATTCTCTCTGTGTGTGTGTGTATTTGTTCTCTCTCTGTGTATGTTCTCTCTCTCCTCTGTGTGTGTGTGTGTATTTGTTCTCTCTCTCTCTCTCTCTCTGTGTGTATTTGTTCTCTCTCTCCTCTCTGTGTGTGTATTTGTTCTCTCGCTCTCCTGTATGTGTGTGTGTGTATTTGTTCTCTCTGTGTGTGTATTTGTTCTCTCTCTCTCCTCTCTGTGTATTCATTCTCTCTGTGTGTGTGTGTATTTGTTCTCTCTCTGTGTATGTTCTCTCTCTCCTCTGTGTGTGTGTGTGTATTTGTTCTCTCTCTCTCTCTCTCTCTGTGTGTATTTGTTCTCTCTCTCCTCTCTGTGTGTGTATTTGTTCTCTCGCTCTCCTGTATGTGTGTGTGTGTATTTGTTCTCTCTGTGTGTGTATTTGTTCTCTCTCTGTATGTATTTGTTCTCTCTCTCTGTGTGTATTTGTTCTCTCTCTCCGCTGTGTGTGTATTTGCTCTCTCCTCTCTGTGTGTATTTG